>NC_058407.1:172756651-172931290 GCF_002201575.2 Neomonachus schauinslandi | reverse complement strand
TTTCACAGCATCGCATTTATCTTAAGCATTCCTTAAGAACGGTCTCAGAAACTGGCCTCTATGGATTTTCTTTCCCTGCTCTCTTATTTTTTTTTTCCCCTAGATTACAGAAATACTGTGTATGCGTTATACAGAACTCAAACATTTCGGAAAATGAAGCTCCCCCACCCTGCTGCTCCCAGGACAGGTCATGGGGTGCGTCTCCTCTACACGTTCCCGACGGCTTCTCTCATGGGGGCTGCTGTGGGTCCCTCCTCCGCAGGAAGGCCCCGTAGAGTCCAGTGTCCTCCCGCGGTCTCTTTCTCCTTTCCCACTGGGTCTTGGGCGCCTTTCCAAGTCACCGCTCTGCAGGGTCTGGAATTGGCTTCCCGAGCTGGGCCGTGTCCAGTGTCCTGCCCTCAGGGGCGGCCCTTCCCAAACGTCTGCACATCTTACACGGAGGCAACACAATTCTCAGATTTGGTTATTTTGTTGAAAATATGCTCTTTGAGAGTCACGAGCCCCAGGATTTTAGGGCAGTAATGAGGCTAGGAGCCATGACTGGCGCTCGCGCCGGGCGTCTGCCGGCACCTGCCGGGCGGTGCTGTGGCCCGTTCCCAGATGGGACACCGACGCCCGGAGACCAGATGCCGCCCGCAGGTCCGTGCTCCGTGCCACGGCGGTGGCACCAGCCTCGTGCATGCCGCTGAAACTTAAACAGGTGGTTTTTATCAAAGGGATCCGTGCACGTGGTAGAAGAACCTAAACGCGCCCCGAGGGGGCACCGCGGGGACGGTCCCCGGCCGCCTCCGGGCTACGCTGGTGTTGGCTCACCTCGGCATGGCCCGCTGCACGCCTCTCGGCTTCTCGGTGTTCCTCGTAGTGACGTCCCCGGTGGCGAGTCGGGGTTTTGTCTTCCCTCCCCACCCGGGACCTCAGGACCGTTGGGCCCGTGCTTCCTGTAGCACCCACGGTTTCTCACTCGTGCTCTGGCCACTCCTGCCCCGGGCGGGGGAGGGACTGAGGGCCTGTTCACTGCATTTGGTTCAGTCCCCTATCCCTGTGACCCGACCCGCACATCCCCCTGCCGCCCCCGCGAACATCTGTCGCGCGGACCTGCTGGGAAGGCCTTCCTTGGGATCCCGGTCTCCCTTGGCCTGGACCCAGCCTGGGGCACCTCTGACCCTGCAGTTGGACCCCCGGGCAGTCCAGGATCTCCCTCTGCCCAGTCTTTCCCTTTCCCCGATCTGCTCCTCGGTTTTATTGGGGAACATTCTCCAGTTGCTTCCTGGAAATGGGTACAGGACAGGTGAACGAAAATCACAAGAAATCTTCCGGGCCTGAAAATCATTGTTTTTGTCCGTTCACACTAGATGAAAGGTTTCACTAGTGGAGAATTCTCAGGGGGACACATTTTTCCCTCATAACTTAAAATCACTTTCTAGCTTTGAGTGTTGCCATTAGAGAGTGTGGTGCCCCCCACCCCCACCCCCGGCTCTTGGACCGGACGTTTGTCCTCTGAGCACGCAGTGTCCCTGCGTCCCCACCTCCACCAGCACGTCTGCAGTGCTAGGAGCTGACCTTACTGTTTCCAGGGAGCCTCCCCTCATGCTCTTACCCCTCGCCGCTTTCCGTGGGCTCTGGGGGGGCTCTGGGGGGGGGGCTCTCCTCCCACCCTTCACTGAACATCTTTCTCCTCTTTTTAAAATTCGAAGAAGGTTTCCCCGTCCTCCATAAGTGCCTTAGCGGCCTTCTCACCAGCTAATCAACGCGGTCTCTGCCCTTCTGGGGTCAAGGCCATGCTCCATTTTGCTGTTTCACACCCCCCCCCCGTCTGTGAGGGCAGTGCCCTCAGCAAAGCTGGGGAGATTAGGAGGCAAGGCTGTAAATTCACTGAAATGGTGTTTCAATAAGAAATGATACTTTAATCAAAGCACTTATTTTGTAGAATAAAAAGATCCTAGTTTTCAGAAGAGTTCAAAAGGCATGAATGAAAAACAGAATTACCACTTACCTCTATGTATTCATCAAAAGTATGATCTTCTGCCTGAAAAGCCTTTCGGCTCAGCTGCCATCCCATTGAGGAGCTAATTCTGTTTTTTTGACTGAAAATTAATAATCTAATTAAAATCTCAGTAACACTCCACTCCAAAAAGACTGAGCTTCCAGAAAACCATCTGGATGATCTCTGAGGTGGTGGTGTGGGGCCAGGGCCCAGGGAGGGGTTCCAAGTGGCCCCTCCTGGGGGCTGGGTGGGGCGGTAGAGCGTAGACACTCCCAGAACCTTCCTGGGCCCACTGTTTGGGGCGCAGGGTCCGGGTTCTCTAGATGAGAGCCCGGGGCGGTCCAGGGAGGGGAGAGGACCTGACCACGCCTTACAGACTTCAGCCCGGCCTCTTCTTCCGGCTCCCTCCCTCCCCCCACCCCCACACCTGGGTGCTCCCAGGTGCCCACTCTGATCTCAGGGCCGTGCGGTCCGAATCCCAGGAGGCTGGCATGGGAGGAAAATGCTTACAGCCCCAGGGCAGACCAGGCTGGGCAGGCATCTGAGTCGGGGTGGGGGCCTGGCAGAGCTTGGGGGCATCCTGGAGGGGTGGCAATGGGTGCCACGGAAAATGCTCACTGCGGGCTCCAGGGACGGACGTGGTTGGCCAGCCTTCTGTCCCATTGGTTTTTCTGTGTGAATTCTTACTGTCATAGTGAGACCTGAAGATACCTCTTCCCACCAGGCTGTTCATTCTTTTCCAGTATCTGTAAACATAGGACGCAGAGTCATCGCCAGGCATGATTTGCATGGTCGCGGAGGTCCCGTCCTGGGCCTGGGCGGTCACAGAGCCAGCTTGGGTTTGCCCCGCTGTGACAGCCTGTGACCGCCGCCCCCCAGACCGTAAACTTCTCTCTCCTGAAACAGAAATGTGACTTAGCTGTATTCCCACAAAAGGGGCGATCAGCGACGGATGGTCTAAAGTGCACATTCCACTGCATTTCCACCTAGAATCTTGAATCAGGAAGAACAGGCATTTATTTAGTGCGATGTCTGTAGGGGGCGGCTCCTCGGCCCCTGCTGCTTCCCTGTGTGCGCAGATGCAGGCTTCCCACACACCTGGGCGGGGGCGTGGGGGGACACAAAGGGAGCAGTTCTTTGCCTAAGCCTGGCTGGTTCGGTCAGGAGAGTGTGCAGCTCTTAACCTCGGGGTCGTGAGTTCAAGCCCCACGTTGGGCGTGGCGTCTACTCCAAAAGCCAAAAAGCTTTTTTCCAGCTTTTGCAAGCAGGGAGGGAGATTTTCAGTCGAGTAGGGTACAGCTCTGCTATGGGACGCTGAGTGTCTTGGTGGGTTTCCCCAGGGTGGGAGCCTTGCTGAGCCCCAGGGCCCCCGGCCCCCCATCTCACACCTGACCCTGAGGCCCATCTTGGACTGAGCTCACGTGGCATCTCCTTTCGTCCTTCTCTTCAGATGGCGGTGCGACATCAGGGCAGCCAGGTGCCGGGAACAGCCCTCCCAGCACAGACCGGCCTGCAGGGACAGCGGAGTGGGGCTCATGGGGAAGCTCGCTGCTCCGAGGCCAGAAAGGCTGTGCGCACAAACACACGTTCTCCTGGGTGGGCCTGCTGGGCAGCTCTGGGGTCCCGGCCGGTGACCAGCTGCGCTCCGTCCCCACCGAGCTTCCCTGCAAGCGCTTGCCGGCATGAGCCACTCAGTAGCCCCCGCGCGCGCTCCCCGGTGGATTATTCCCGTTGGAAATCATTCTTTGGTGAATGGCAGCGTTTTCTCTGGGTTTTACCTCTGAGATTTAGAGGTAAATTTTCTGCACTCTTCTGCAGAATAGTGACCTGTGGCAGGCAGAACGGCCCCGTGTGTCTAAGCCCAGAAGTCGCGTGTGTCCTTGCCACTGGTAAGGGCGCCTGGTCAGTGTCAGGCAAGGTCAGGAAGCCACCTGCCCCCTGGTCGGATGTGACTCTGTCTCCGGAAGTGACGGTTCTCGTCCCTTGTGGTGTGACGCGCAGCGGGTGTGGGGTGTGTGGGAACCGAGCGGGCTGACAGGGCCGCGATGCACCAGGGCGTCCTGCGCTTCAGCACCGTCGGGCAGAACACAGTGCAGAGAATCTTCGGGACACGCTCCTCACTTTGGGGCCACGTGACCTTTGAATCACAGCTTCAGGCCGCGCGCGTGTTGGTGGCGTTTGGTTCCCAAATGGCTGCATGTGAGAAGCCTGTTTCTGAGTGTGTGAATGTTCTGCCGGTCCCGCCCTAATGTTATAAGCTTGGGTTTTGTATATTTGGTTCCAAATAAAGTTAAGAAAAAGCTGTTTTTATTACTGTTTCCTGCCTTTACCAAGCCTGTTTATATTGTTGATCACAGGCTCTGTTCACTCCTGTCTCTGCCATATCTGGGGAATCCAGTGGAGCCCTCAAAACCCCGGGCACCCGGGTGGCTCCATAGAGGGACAGAGGGGAGGATGCAAGAGCATGTGGGGCGTGTTCGGAAACCTGGGGCCTTCTGGATGGTTCCTGGTGGGGTGCTGGCCTTGGGGAGCTCTCCTGAGGGCAGAGGCCTGGGTCCTCTGTGACTTTAGGGAGGCAGGGCGAAGTGGCCTTGTCCCTGCTCCGCAGGCCGGGGTCGGTGGGGGGAGGGGCGCCTGTGGTCCGCGTGAGGCTGGCCATCTCGGCTCCGGTCAGCTCCCAGCAGGGGCACCTTTTACTGGGCTTGTTACCTCTAGTGTTTGCGTTGGTTTCCTCTGAATATTTTGTAATAGAATTAGTTTTCAGAATCAGAATTTCATTGTCGTTTGATGACCAAAGTCCATCTTGTTAATAGCAGGCGCTGTACCACGCCTGTCGCCGCTGAGCTGGGCCAAGTGAGCTCCAGCAGGAAGCGGGCCAGGGACCCTGCACCCCGGCACCGGCCAGTGTGTGCTCAGGACCCGCTTGAGCCATGGGTGTGTCTGGCCTGTATATTTGGCCGCAGTTTCCCACCTCCGATTGGCAAGGCAGCCCCGGAGAGAGGCAGCCGGTGTGGGCCACAGAGGCCGAAGCCGAGGGCCCGTCCCAGAGGTCCTCGAGCCCTCTCTCGGGCCTGTCTTCCCAGCCTTGGCCCACGGCGCCCTCGTGTGGACAGTGAGCACGCTCAGCCCCGCCTGCCTTGCGGGTGGTGCCCTTTGGGCCCAGGCTGTGTGCGGTGGGGAGCGGGGCCCACTGGGTGGCTGCTGTGTAAACCTGGTTCTCAGGACCCACAGCTCCCACTGCGAGCAGAAACCGCTGCTAGATACCACACATCACACCGGCCACGCGTGGACACCAGCTGTTCTCTGGTTGCACTCGGTCCGTCCTTGATCGGTGGCGAGATGTGGCATCATGACAACACACAGAGGAAAGGGGTCGGATTTCCCTGTGACCCTGCATCGCCCAGCATCGCCCAGCGAGGTCCTGACATCCTGTGACGTCAGGTTCTCCTTTTCAGGGTCATGAACTCAGGACGTGTCGTTTCTCTCCGCAGTGTTCCCAACTCCTGCCCGGCCAGTCCACGTGGCGCCGGGTCATCCGGCTACCGCTTTGTTCAGAACGTGACCTCGGACCTGCAGCTGGCCGCAGAGTTTGCCGCGAAGGCCGCCTCGGAGCAGCAGACAGACACGTCCGGGGGCGACAGCCCTAAGGTGCCAGGCCTCACGGCGCACGTGGCAGAGCATGGGCACACACAGGGCTGCTCCAGTGGGCGCGGCGGGCTTGCGGGTGCTGGCGTGACGAGGGGCCGCGCTCAGGGGCCGGACGGCGGCCCTCCGCCGGAGAGCGCACTTTGCTCCTTCACTCACGTCGCCCTTAGGCCCCGGGGACACTGCCCTTTCCCGCTCTGCACCTCCTCCGTGGTCTGTCCTCATCCCGTGCGTGGGGGACAGGACGGTTTCAGGGTTTTTCCTTACAGCTTTCGTATCTTAGTTCACGCTCCTCTGATACTTGTCTTCAAGTCAATTTGCAGAGGAAGTGAGAAATTTCAGAACTAAATTATGATGAAAACCTGGGGCCGGAATGGCTATCCCTCGTTGAGTGCACGCACATTGGCGAGACGGGTGGCGGTCCCTGGGACTGAGTTCGGTGGGCACGCCGCTGCCCTCTGTCCTGATCGCTGGGGCCCTCTGCAGGAGCGGGGTACACGGCTGGTGGGGCTTGCAAAGCCTGCCGGGGCTAACGGCGTGCTGCCTTTGTCCTCAGGATGAGTCGAAGCCGCCGTACTCGTACGCTCAGCTGATCGTGCAGGCCATCTCGTCCGCACCGGACAGGCAGCTAACACTAAGCGGGATCTACGCCCACATCACCAAGCATCACCCTTACTACCGGACGGCTGAGAAAGGCTGGCAGGTGAGGCCCGAGCCCGGGAAGACGGGTGCCCAGCCCACTGTGGCGGAACAAGAGAGTCAACGGGCAGGTCATTTTCTGTGGGACAGAGTGGTCCAGGGATGTCTCCGCTGATGGCCTGTGGCGCATCTGAACTCAGCGACTGGCCCCAGGGTGTCCAAATAGCCTTCTCCCCTCCGACGTCCAGAGAAGGGAGGTTAGTTCCTACACCTTGCAGTGTTTTCACACTTACCGTGCCTTCCGATCCTGCGCTGTGTTGGAAATGGACCATGCACATGTACCAGGACCATCAGACCTCGTGTCACGCTTGTTCTGGGATGTTCTCCCCATGGTTGCTCTTTTCCTCTGGCCAGTTGACTTAGTACGAGTTCTGACCCACATACTCCTAGGCCATGGCTTGTCTTTCTGTTTCACTTTTTCTACAAGGAACGCTGTGCTGGATTTTGTTAGGAAAAGCCACCACTGTGCCTTTGTACTTCCTGGTAGAATCCAGTGACCTTGACACCCCCTGGAGCGCCCTTGCCAGCGCGAATGCTGGGCTGTCCCATCACCTCTGGTCTCATGTCTGTTAACGTTCAGATGCAGTTTGTTTTCTGACTTGCTAACTGACGAGTATCTCTTCTTGCCCACAGAATTCAATCCGACACAACCTCTCTTTGAACCGTTACTTTATTAAAGTCCCTCGTTCCCAGGAGGAGCCCGGGAAGGGGTCTTTTTGGCGAATAGACCCTGCCTCAGAAGCGAAGCTCGTGGAACAGGCATTCCGAAAACGGAGGCAGAGGGGCGTCTCCTGTTTCCGCACCCCGTTCGGGCCTCTGTCGTCCAGGTAAGCCCCTGCTCTGCTCCTCGGTCAGCATCCTGGCTCCCCCACACGTCCGCATTCACGGGAGTCTTTGGCACTGTAAACGTGTCACCTTTGTGTTTTTGAGCGAGACGATGTCAGGACAGTAAAGTTAGTAGGCGGACCACTGGCTGCGCCTCGGACGTGTCCGTTCTCAGAAGCCGAGACACAGGCGGTAGTGGGAACAGACCCTAAAACCAGAGAGGAGTGGAAGGGGCCTGCAGGGTTCTGTGGAAGCTGGCAGGGGGACCGACCGAGCAGGTCTGGTCGAGCTCAAGCACGCTGTCAATTAATGAAGCCGACGTCGGGATGTGGCCGCCGTCTGCCCTCTGGTCGGGGCCCCTCCCGCTCCGTGTGCGCGCGGCCAACCCGGTCCATCGGGCCGAGCTGCACGTGGACAGGCCCAGAGGTCTTCCCAAGGCCACCAGTCCAGGCAAAGCATGGGGCAAGAGAGAGCAGATGCTCTCCGTTGGCACCTGGTGCTTTCCACCTCGTCGTGTAGCAAATGTGATTCCGTGAAAGGCTGCTCAGACATCCAGAAATGTCTGGTACAGGGTCTGCGGTGGTTCTCGGTGCCGTAGCCAAAGTAGAAGTTGGAACAGAGGTGACGGTCGTGCTGGTAAGGTAGGAATTCAGAACGTTTCAGCTGAGCTCAGGGTTTCCAGAACACCACACTGCTTGAATAGGGCTTGGAGAGAAATGTTGCTAGAGTAGCTGAGTTTGCTAGGGCTGCAGTGGGGGCCTACAGGCCTGGCGGCCGGCCGCACCTCTCTCACGCTGGTGCGGCCAGAGGTCACGGTGGCGGCGGGGTGCGCACCTCCAAGGCGTAAGGGCGTCTGCCCCAGGCCTCTCCGGCGCCCCTGGGCTCGTGCAGGCAGCTCCCTGACCTCTGCCTTCATCTCCCCTGCCATTCTCCCCGAGCATGTCGGTGTCTCGATTGCCCCTTTGAGGACATCGGTCACTGGGTTAGGGACCATCCTACCGACTCCAAGGTCCCCTTGTGAGGCACGGGTGACTTCTGGGGACACAGTCCCACCTGTAACAGTGACCGCCACGACATTGCACTTGTTAGATCAGCCTGTCGGCCGGCTAGGGGAGCAGTTCCGGGGCTGGCTCTGTGCACCCAGCGCTGCCCAGGGAGCCCTGATAAGGGGTGTCTCTGGAGGACGATGAGGTGGGCCCGTCTTCACGGTCACTCTGGGAGTGAGGGACACAATCTCGTGAATCTGCATAGTGGCAGGCAGGAAATTCTTGGGCCCAGGAGGAAGCTGTGTGAGCTGTGTCTTAAGGAGAGGGAGGGACTCTCATGGCTGCAGAACCTGGATTTTTTTAGGAGGGAGGCAGTGGGTGTGTTTGTGTTGGGTGGGAGGCAGGTAGCAGCAGGGCAGATTTGGTGCAGAGTTAAAGAGGGTCTGCCAGGAGTTTGGGCTCCTGAGGTCAGAAGGAAGGCTGTCATAGGCTTGGGGGCTGGGAGGGACCTGGGTGGGAGGCAGACGAGCCAGCCGAGAGGTGGGAGAAGCAGGAGGGCTTGAGGGCAGGGGCCGGGGGAGGGTGCCAGGTCTGTGCCCGAGGAGACCAGGGCGCCCACAGCACCCCGTGTCTGGAGAGGCAGACGGTGTTTACTGTGGCTGACGTAAATGCAGAGCGAAGACTGCTGCCCCTAGGCAGCCCCAGCGTCCTGCCTTGGAGAGTTTGCGTTGACCCTGGGATTCTGTTCGCGGGACCGTGCGTCCCCACGCTGCGCAGCCGGCCCCCGGCCAGCCCCAGCAGGGCACGAGCTGGACCACAGTGCTCTGTTTTAGAACCTAGGCGAACGGTGACGGAGGGAGCAGCCTTCCCCGGACTATTAGCCATGCAAGCCGAATAGCCGGGCGCCCAAAGCCGATGTGCTCCTTCGGCCGTGGGCCTGTCCTGGTGGGAAATTCGCGCCCATCCCACCAAAGCCTATGTCTTTAACGCTTTCGTGGAGGACCGGCTGGTCCCCTTCAGGAAGTAAGTGCTCTGGGAAGATAACGCAGCGTCCTATCGGGTAGCTCGTTGCCACCGCAGAATGTTATGTTAGTGGTGGAAACACCTCACGAGGACAGAGAAGCACCAGGAAAGGCTGATGAGGTGCCGTGTGGCGTGGATGTTGGCATGTTTGTGTTCTGCGAAACACCACTTTCGTTTGACCTTGTGTGCTCACTACCATGGTCCTTCTCTTGTTCCTTCCGCAGGAGTGCTCCAGCTTCACCCACTCACCCTGGGCTAATGTCCCCTCGTTCTAGTGGCCTGCAGACCCCAGAGTGCCTGTCTCGAGAGGGCTCACCCATTCCACACGACCCTGACTTTGGGTCAAAGCTAGCTTCTGTTCCAGAGTATCGGTATTCCCAAAGCGCACCTGGTAAGAATGCTCTTGTCCCTCCTCCTGGCGTGGCAGAGCGGAGCCTCGCGTGCCCGCGGGCCTTAGAGGTCGCGCTCCTTCTCGTGCAGGCTCTCCGGTCAGCGCCCAGCCGGTGATCATGGCCGTGCCTCCCCGGCCGCCCAGCCTGGTGGCCAAGCCCGTCGCCTACATGCCAGCATCTCTAGTGACGGCACAGCCGCCCTCAGGCCACGCGATCCACGTGGTGCAGCAGGCTCCCCCCGTCACCATGCTCAGGGTGGTCACCACCTCCGCCAGCTCCGCCAACGGGTACATCCTTGCCAGCCAGGCCTCGGCAGGGGGCGCCCACGAGGCGGCGGGCACAGCCGTGCTGGACCTGGGCGGCGAGGCCAGAGGTAACGCGGTCGTGCGCTCACCGGGCTGGGATGGGTACGGCCGTCCTTGGTCTCCAGGATGGAGCCCGGCAGCCTGGGCCACGGGGCGGCAGCGCCCACGTGCTGGGGCCACAGGCCGTCTCTGGGGGCCGATGGTTCTCAGGCTGCCGCCTTTCCTCCCTGCTACTTGCTTTTTTGGGGTGCATGTCCTTTTAAATCCTCACCAATCGTCATCCAAAGCGTGCCCTCCTTGGGTGGTGGCGCCTCCAGGTGCGCGGCCCCCGAGGTGACAGCCCTGCGTCACGGGCTTGAAGTTGTGGTCTGGAGGGTGATTGCTCTGGAACCTCCAGCCGGGAGTCCTTAAAAGTCACGTAAAATAAAAAGTCGCCGCAGATTCCTACGTTGGGCGTCTCGGGCCCAGGGGGTCATGGGGTCAATACTGAAAATGCAGCCAATACGGCGGGAGCCCCGGCGGGAGCCCTTGAGCCGCACACGGTCTCCTGGGCTCACGGGCCTCCATCTGCTGGCCCCGGCAGCCCGTTCATAGCGTCACGATGACGAAGCATTTTGGAGAAAGAAGACCATGGTTCCAAGTGCCGATCTTTTCATTCCAAATAATGTTTTCTTTCTCCGATTACGTTTGGGTTGGTTAAAGTTCAAGGTACTTAGATGTTTTTCTAAAACCCTAGTAATCGTTTTTTTCTTGTTTGGAATGTGTTTCATTGGTGGGATGTTTCTTTTGAGAATAGTCGATGCTTCAAAACCGCGGTCCGTTCCCCCCATAAACAGACTTCCTGCTGAGCACAAAGAGGGCGGGCCGCCCCGACAGGCGGACGGGCTCTGACACGCCTTCTCCCTGCAGGCCTGGAAGAGAAGCCCACCATCGCGTTCGCCACCATCCCCGCCGCCAGCCGCGTCATCCAGACCGTGGCCAGCCAGATGGCCCCGGGCGTCCCCGGACACACGGTCACCATCCTGCAGCCAGCCACACCGGTGACCCTCGGGCAGCACCACCTCCCTGTCCGGGCCGTCACTCAGAACGGGAAGCACGCGGTCCCCACGAACAGTTTAGCCGGCAGCACTTACGGTGAGGTCCTGTCCACACCTGCTCGGCTCAGCCCCGCCCTTCCGCCCGTGGTGCCCATGGTGTGTCCACTCAACCCGGTGGTCCCCTCGCTGTGGCCCGCTTATTGAGCATCTGCGCCCCGCGGGCAGTGGGGTCAGGCCGGGGCCCGAGCCCTGCCGCGGAGGGAGATGGCCACGTCACAGCGCTCGTGCCCCGCTGGGTCAGACGGGAGGTCGGAGGAAAGGGAGGAAGGGAAGCAGTTGGAGGTGGGCAGGGAGGGTGGGCGCGCACGGAGCAGGGGTGCGGCTGCCGGGAGGGTGGCGGGGGTGTTCAGTGTGCGTGGGGTGGTTCAGGGCAGGCGGCCCGTGTTAAGCACCTGCTGGAGGTGAGGGCAGGAGCCCTGGCTGTCTGCAGGGGTGTGAACGGCTGCAGCAGAGGAGGTCCCGGTACACGGGGGGCGGGCACCCAGGGGCCAGGCGTGCTGGGAGCCAGGGTCCGCTGTGGCCTACCTGGCCTCGCGCAGTGAGCGCGCGTGCTCAGAGCACGTCCGCGCTGGTCCTCACCCGATCCCAACGCAGATATTTTTTTCCTCCACTCCTAGCCCTCACGAGCCCCCTGCAGCTCCTGGCGGCCCAGGCTAGTTCGTCCACGCCAGTGGTGGTCACACGGGTGTGCGAGGTGGGGCCCGAGGAGCCGGCAGCAGCGGCCGCCACCCCAGCGACCCCGGCCACCGCTGCCACCTCTGCCTCTTCCACCGGGGAGCCCGAGGTCAAAAGGTCACGCGTGGAGGAGCCCAGTGGGACTGTGACGGCGCAGGCCGGCGTGATCGCGGCCGCCGGCCCGCAGGGACCTGGAACCGGGGAGTGAAGTCACCTGCATGTCGTCCGAGTGGGATGCTCGCCAAAAGGGATTCTGGAGCCGGGCCCTGACCGCCGGCCTCCTGCCGCCTGTGGACCGTGACGCGGAGGCTCCACGCTGACCTGCGCACGTGCCGAGCGGACAGGGCGGCCTCCACCCGCCTGCACCCGGACACGCTCGTCCTCCTTGTTCTGTCTCCTGCCCCTGCTGTGGTTTAAAACAAAACACATAAACAAGTTCAGACAGCTGATTGTACGATTCGGGAATGCTTGTTTTTATTTTCCTTCTCCCTCACACCGTTTTCTCTCCCAGGCCTGTGGTCGAGGGCTGGATCACGGGCCGACCCGGCCACGTGCAGAGGCGAGGCTTCCAGAGCAGCCTTCAGCCTTGAGGACGGACAGAGGCCTGCACGGGAGGGGCCGGCGGGCATAAGGCCCATTGGCCGAGTGGGAGGAGGCCGGAGAGAGGCAGGACCTGTCAAAGCTCAGACTGTTGTGGGCTTTTCGCCCTAAAATAGTGACCTAGAAAGTCTTGGCATTAATCGGGGGGAGGGGGCTCTGGTTTGGCTTTGGACTCCAGATACTTCTTGTCTTGTTGAAACGAATTGAGGCTTAAAATCTGAGGTAAACGCAGAAGGAAGCTTGTGTTTGTGAGGTCCGCATCTGTGAACAGTGGCTGTGGGTCTGGGCTGCGGACCGGCATTAATCCCGTGGGGAGTCGCCGCTGCCGTTCTGTCTGCTAACTTCAAGAAAGATCGACGGCGCCTGGATTGGCTTTGGGGGCAGAGAGTTGTCTGGGTGAGGAGCCGGCGGCCCTCGTCCAGAGGCTCCGAAGCCAGGAATCCGTGAGCCCTGCGTCCTCTGAGGGGCCTGAGGCCCCAGCGCCTGGACGCCGTGGGACGCACAGCGCTGGCATGGGCCTCTCCCACCACCACTGTCACCGAGTCCCACTCGCTTTCCTGCCGACACGTACCTCCTGCTGTGCGTCCCGCCGCCTCCTGCGTCTGCCGCTCTGGGGCCACGAGCGGTGGCCGCACCGCCCCTGCGCTCGGCTCTTGCGGACTCCGTCGGTCTTGCCCTCGAGCCGACGAGTGGCACCAGCTCCCCTGGGAGGAACCCCTGCCCTTGCAGACGCCCCTGCTGCCTGGAGCTGTCACCGGACAGGAGGTGAGCCCGCGCTGCCACATTTATAGCCCAGTTCGGGATCCAGATTATAGTTCTCCAGCTCCCCGTGGAGAACGTTCTCAGGAAATGTTAAGCGCGTCTGTGAAGAGTGACTTTAAACTGGGCTGGCCACCTCGGCACTGGACCCCACCCGGCACAGCAGCCCCAGGCCCCGCACAGAAGTCCAGCGGGGACAGTTTTTCTTCCTGGAAGTAGCCTGTCCTCGGCATTAGTCTCCCCTCAGCAAAGCTGCCTGCCCCTCCTGCCCCAAGAGCGTGCGGCCCCTGGAAAGCCGCCGAGAGAAGGAGGCCTCGCGGGCCACGTCAGGTACTGGCTCAGAACGAGAGGGAAACCGGGGAACACAATCTCGAGGCTGTTCGGGCGAGATTGCCTTGTGTGCCAAGCGTGCCGTGCCCGACGGCAGGGCTCGTCGGTGGCCAGGGTGGGTGTGACGAGCTGTCTCGCTGCCACATTTGCCCGTTGCCGGGGCCACGTGCAGAGCATCCTCCTGCCTGGCCCGGGGTGACGCCTGTCCTGGCGTCCCTCAAGCCCCAAGCCAGTCGTTTTCTATGGCACCAACCTTTAAGTGGGAAAAAAGCTCTTTTGTGAAATCCACACCTGTTGCCTTCAGTGACGTCGGGATGGAATTGGCCGGGTGTGCCGTCCTCGGTGATGAGAAGTCACGCTCTGTTCCGCATCGACATTTTCTGTTGCTTTATAAACTTTGTCTTTTACAGAGTCTGGTGTGTTTGAGAGGGCACGCGGGTCGGGCGGAGGCCGTGGCACGATGCACATGGCAGTTCACCTCCTTGCCGCGGGCCTAACCTTTGAGGGTCTGACCCCAGGGCCTGCCTCCGGCTCACCTACTGCTTCTCCGCCGCCGTGGTCATCGTTTACAGGGTCCTTGTGAGGGGGGTTGCCCGGGTTTGCTGGCACCATCTACAGAGAACACGGGACGGTCGCCCACGGACACGCGTCAAGCCTTTGCCTCATCGGGTCAGTCTGGCCCTGACCCTTTGCTCTCCCAGCTTTTGAGACGTTTTGGTTTCTGCTCCTTTTTGGTGATGATCGCTCTCTATTCGGGCAGTGGTTCCATGAGGAGGGAGCGCAGAGGGGTCAGAACGTTGGTGGTGGTATTCTGCCACGTGGAGAGCTCGCGCCTTTTCCGCTCCTGCTGGGACCGAGAAGGAGACCCTGTGGGGTCAGCTCAGGCTGGGCCTTGGGGGAACGGCCCCTCGGGGTTCACAGACAGTGAGCTTCTGGATGGGTTTCTGGTCATCTGACCAGACAGCAGGCCTGGCCCCTGCCGGCACACGTCCTGGGACGGTAGCCGAAGGCCCAGGGCAGCCCGCGCCTCAAGGAGACGCACCTTACAGCACAGCGGTCTGTGCTCTCAGAGCCGACCAAGGGATGGTCTCCACCAGCTGGGAAGCAAGGGCACCAGGCCAGACGTGACCCGAGGACTGCGGCCCTCTGAATCTGGCCTGCCTGTGACCCACCGCAAGCGTGGGTTGTAGAGGGCGGGCCAACCCCAGCCAAGATCGGCAGAAGTGGAAATAGGTCAATTCTGGCATGGTGCTGGGGTCACCATGGCCTCAGGGGTCCGAGGACCTTCTCTTTGATCTCCCAGGGGCTCGAGTGTGTGTGGAGAGGGCAGCCAGGCCAAAGGTATGCGGCTTTGGGACGGGCCCACCTCCTCCTGCGCCGTGACCCAGGGCACGCAGGCCCTCTGCACCCGGTGGTACCAGGTTCCTCTTCTCAGTGTCCTGCTTGACCGGTCGCCACGTTTACCAGCACCAGAGACAGGAAAACACCCTCTCCGCACAGGAAGGAAGTCACACAAGTAACTCCTTTTCAGTAGTGTGCGTTTCGCACCAGGTATAGTCTGGTATCGTGTTGGAAGGAGGAGGGTTGTACCCAGACGTCACGGTGGTGTCACAGGGCCCAGTGCATGGAGCGGTGTGGGACACACAAAGCCACGGAGGCATGGCTCCTGGCGCCCTAGGGTGGACCTCCTGAGCTGTCTGCATCCTTCTTCCATGCTGAGGCCCTCCCAAGTACCGCGTGCTGGCCTCAGACGGGCCAGTGCAGTGCCGTGGGGAATCAGACCGTCCCCTTTGCATCTCCTCTGTAAATTCCTAAAGGTTACGTGGCCTGCATCCCTCCGTGAGGTTCAGCAGGTGTCGGAACAGCCCCTAGTCCTGCCCCACGCTCCGGGGACGGCAGGACCCATTGCTGGGTCCACCGTGCAGAGCAGCACGAGGCCAGCCCTGGGGTTATGGGGTCTGCGTGCCCCCGGCCACGCCTGTCAGCTTCACTCTCCCACGGGCTCGTGTTTGAGGGTTGCTGTTTTTCTTTTTCTTTGTTTAAGAACCAAGCCAAGTAGAGAAGATGAGGAGGGTTTTCCGGGTTGATAACATGAGTATTCCGTGATTCTCGAGCTGGGAGGGAACGAGTTCAGGGTGGGGGTGTTGCCACGGCTGGAGGGCGGGGATCCCCACTTTGCCTCAGGCAGCCTGACCCCAGAGGGTTCAGTGGGGAGCCCCTGGTCCCTCTTCTGCTCCTCGCTGGGACTGGCAGAGGACTGGCTCAAGGCCTCGCGTATCACTGGGTCCGTGCTCTCGCTTCCCTGAGAACGGGTCTCCGTGGAGACCCAGAGTGATGGGTCTGACCCATCTGGACCACCTGCTTCTGCCCTGAGACACAGCCTTGTCCCTGGGACGCCAGAGCCCCGCCGTTAGTGACAGGGGGCCCTCCTGCATGTCACCCAGGACCAGAAGTTCCACGGAAGCTCCGCCCACCACCAGGCGCTGCCGTTTGCCCTGCATTTTTACACAGGACTAAAGTGAAAATCTTCTTGGAATTAGTGAGACTTGGGGATCTTGTGTCTCCGTTATCCTAACTGCTGGTTTTGGCGCTCACCGTTTCAGCCAAGAGTGAGCGGAGCATCTGTCTCTAGGGAGAAACCCCACAAAGCACTTCGTCCAGTCCTGGCACCTGCTTGTTATTGGGGTGCACTTGGGAGAAGCAGGGATCCAGGCGGGGGTGGGGGGCAGCCGCGGGCCTGCTGCACGGGGCCTGCTGTGTAAGAGCCGTGTCCGCAGCCTACTTCCTGCGGGTTCTAGTTTCCCACTGGCGTCCCAGACCGGCCAGAGAGTCTCCGGGGGGCTCTCTCTTCTTTGCTCCAACCCTGTTATTTTAAGAGTCAAATACAATTGGAAGAATTCTGGCTCCTCCTGCATTCGGGAATCTTGTTCTTTTGATTCATCCCACTATTTATCGATGGTTTACTCCATGTCAGAAACAGTAAAAGTGCCCGGGAGGGAGGTTCCTAGCCACAGTAAGGGGGCTTGCCCTTCTGAGCTGTCTCCCAGAGTCACGAGGTGCGTGGTGACCTGGCCCCTCAATGCCGAGCGAGCGGGCTGGGCTGGAACGAGGTCTGCGCCTACGAGGTGGGTTTTCCCACACGAAGTCAATGGGTGTGAAGGATGTTCACCTGGCCTTGTGGTCTCTTAAGCTCTTAGCCTCTAAGTTTCTGTGTTAACTAATCCCCATCTTTTTCTTTTTTTTTTTTTAATCCATAAGAAATGGGATTTAAAATCAAACATTTAAAGTTTGGCCCTTCCCTGCTTCCCTCCCAGCTTCCTTTCCGGAAGGCTTTCTGGATACCCTGTATTCTTATTTACAGGGCTCGGTTTGTATTTCAGGATGGGGGTCAGGGAGGAAAGAGACAAAAGTGTGACCCCGACTCTCGCCTGGATCCGCCGAGTTCAGCCCATGCCCTGCAGCTCGGCCCACGCGAGCTGAGATTTTTTTTTTCCTTACTTGCTGGCAATTCTCCTGTAAAGATAATTTGGGGGGCGGGTGTTAGGGGGGTGTGTGTGCGCGCGCGTGTGAGAGTGTGTTTTCTTACAGCGGCTGTCTAAAGTATTTTCTGCAGTACACGTGATAATCAGTGCTTTAAAAGCAGTGGTACCCCAGACAGTGGAAACTAGCTCATGGGATCGGAGGCCCCGCCGTGCTGCCAGTTTCCACCACCTGTGTGCACGTCGGTCCGCGGGAAGCCCAGGGGGGCCCAGACGCCCCACAGGTGGCAGGGAGCCAGCAGTCCCGTCCTCAGAAAGACGAGAGGCCCACAGCAGCTGGGCCCGCCTGCGTTTTCATTTCAAATGGGATACAGTATTTTTTTAATAAGGAGCCATACTTTTTTTTAAAAGTTTGAGATCTGAATGTGATTTCTAATTGTATCAGACATTAATGTTTTAAAGCTATAACAAAGTTTAAAAATTTCTACTTTTTGTTTTTCATTTATTTTAACTGTCCTTTTATCTATTAAATTGTTGTATGTGGATGGGGAAGTTCGGTTTCTCCTCTTAGCATTTGTTTCTATAACCAGAAATAAAATTATATATTACAGAAATGAGCCTGGGGCTCCGTGTGGTCCTTGGGAGTGGCTCCTGGGGGACAGACGGGTGGATGGGCAGATGGCCCGGACACGCAGCCCCCGTGCGCTCCCTGGACAGGGGGCGCCTGACCTGAGGGGCCGCTGCTGGGGAAGGTGCGCGTTTTCCCGTTGTGCTCAGTAGCCCACTCCTGGGAAGGCGCGAATTGACGGGAGCTGCCCGTGACTTCCTGGCCTCACCGAGCCTCAGCGAATTCCCTGCATCCGAGTGTTTGCAGCCCCAGGGACGGGAAGACCACTCCCCTCTGCCCCTGGCCCGTGGAGCCTCGCCCCGCTCCTGGGCACCAACAGCTCAGCTGGGGGATGCCCCGGGTGGCTGCGCCCGTGCACCCCCCGAAGCAGACCCTGGACAGCTGGGGGTCCCTCCTGCCGGCACTCGGCCACATGAGACTTCCTGCCCCTGTGTGCATGTCGTCTCTTAGGTCTTGCTTGTTCTGGGTACTGAGGGCAAAGCGGAGGGCCGCAAGGCAGAGGTGGTCTGCCCGGACGCCGGAGTCAGACTTGATTCAAAGTCCGGCGGGGGTGGGGGGGGCTTTAGGCTGCAAGAAGCTCCATGTCTTCATCCACAGAACGGGCGCCCCCGTCTCGCAGTGTTCCGTGCATCACGTGGCCCAGGGCACATCGGCTGTGGTGAAACCCCCTCTCTGCGGCGCCCGCCGGCTTTACGATTAAGTCATCGCGCGAAAAAGTGTGCCTCTGCTGGACTTGGCTCTCAGAGAAGTGTGTGCTTGTCACACAACGCACCTTTGGTCAAGGTTCTCTAGTCCATGCGCCTGTCGCTCGTCACCTCTTGGAGCGTCAGTCACTGGCCTTTTCCAGGTCTGCAGGAGCCCACGGCTGTAGCAGACACGTGAACACGGCTGTCCTTCACGTTACCCCGCGGACACCGTACGAGTCTAATGGTAAGCCTTCCCGCACCAGTAACAGGACGTCTGAGGATTTTGGCCAAATAACAAGCAAGAATGAGGATGGTAAGTCTCGAGAGCTATGATGGCCAGTGAGCATCTTCCTGAAATGCGCAGTTTTTTTCAGTTTTGGTTTTGACTGAGACAACCATTTCTCACTAGTAAGACCTTGAGATTGGGGCGCCTGGGTGGCTCGGTCGGTTAAGCATCCGACTCTTGATTTCGGCTCAGGTCGTGATTTCAGGGTCTTGAGTTCGAGCCCCACGATGGGCTCCACGCTGGTCATGGAGCCCACTTAAAACATAAACAGAAAGATAGTAAAAATCAGACCTCAAGATAACATCTTACACAAATGAGAACTTTGTGAGAAACCGTCGTGTATCGTTACCGTTGGGAAGAGGCTTGGGGCGTGCGTGCGTCCGGAGAGAGAACGGTCCTGGCGCACTGTGTTCTCAGAAGCGAAGCCGGGCTAGTACCGAAGCGAGGCACCACAGAGCGACTGCACATCCAGCCACGTCCATGGTTGCCGAAGCTGGACACACACCGAGGGTTCACCGACAGCGGGACGGCCGAGCGCTGGTAAGTCCCTGTGGTCCTCACAGGTGTCCGGGGAAGGAGCCACAGAGAAGGCTCCACGCCGCAGGGCCCCATTTGTGTGAAGCGCTAACAGGCAGAACCGACCCACGGTGATAAGAGGAGGCGCCGGGGACCAGCAGGGAGGGCTGGGCCGGGGTCAGCTTGCCACAGCGGCTCGCTACGTCTTCAGAAATTTGGGCAGCCAGCTGCTAAAGCCATTCTTCAAATTTTAATGATACAAACTTACAATTAAATACATTACATTAAAAATGAAGGTGGTAAGTACGCGGTTCCTCTCTTACTATCGTTTGACTCTATCTCTGCTCTCTGGGTCATTGCCCTCCCTCGTGTCCGTTCGGTTTCTGCGGCTCTCCCAGCGGTGCAGTGACGTCACGTTGGCAGCCTGAAATCTGCCGTTTGGGGGGTATTTGTACACGGAAATCATCAAACGCTACAGGTCAGCCCCTCGCCCCCCCAAGCCCCCCGTCCCGGTGAGCCAGGTAAACATTTACCAGCATACCACGGATTAGTGGGAAGGATCACGGAGTTCACTCAAAATCTATGTACTTAGTATGTATCTTACCTTAATAAACATCCTTTTAAGCCACGAAACTAGTGTTGGAACTCCTTCCCAGGTCTCAGATGGCGTAGGTCTCAACGCAGGTGCCGTGGATTTGCTGTGCGCGCCTCGGCCCAGGTGAGCCAGCGAACTCCCTCCACAGCCGTGGGTCGTGATCGAGCTACCGGCAGCCTCACTCCCAACCTCCTGTGCGCTTGCGATTCCGGGGTGGGGCCCCGCCTCTGCTCGTCAGCCTCGCCCTTCAGTACCGGGGAAGAGTGCGTCCTGTCCGACAGCATCCTTCATCTAACGATGTGACAACAGTAGGCGACTGCAGTTAGTTTCCGCAGCCCAGCCGGGGCCGGCCGCCTTGGGCCACCCCCAGGTGCCTCCCCTCCTAGCCCTGGGACCCCCCCCCCAACCCCCCCACTACCCCCCCCAGCCTCCTAGCAGCAGCTGCGACTCACCGCTCCCTTTCAGGTCTGCAGCCCTAGCAGGGCAGCCCCAGCGGCTCTCAGGACTTGACCTCTGCGACCCCGCATTCTCCTGGATGTCTTCCCACTGCTCTGGCCATTCCTCGGGGCGGCAGGCAGGGGACAGCGTGGCGGCTGGCTCAGCGTGCTTCTCCCCTGACAGGTGTGGACCTCGGGCACCTTACCTGGTTTTAGCTTCAGTCCGATCGTCCTTCAAATGGTGATAATAAAACTCCGGCTCGGAGTTGTCCGACAGGTTCGTTGAGATCACCAATGCGCAGTGCCTGGCCTTCCCCAAGGACCCCCTGTAACAGACTTCCTGACCCAGCTCCCCTCCTCATCACTCTGCAGCTCCCGTCTCTTAACTCCTTGGCACCCGTCGCCCCCCACGCCTCCTGGGTACCATCAGGGCATCTCAAACCGCCAAGTCTGGGTTTCTGGCAGGTGAGTAGTTGGCCCGTCCTGTCTCCGCCCCTCTCCTGCATCAGGCGTCCCCTCACTGCTTATCCCTCTGAGGCCCTCCTGACCCACCACCCTGCCCGACTGCCTGCAATACCTGCTCTTCATCCCCTCTTCATGGCATTTCCCACTACTAGGCTGCGGTGTGTGTTTGCGTATCTGATCACTGTTCACCTGTTGACTGTAAATTTCCCGAGGGCAGGGGCCTGGCCTCCCCTGTTCACTGTTCCCCAAAACCTGAGATACTCCCTAGCACAGCAAAGGGACTCCTCCTGCCCCCGTGCCAAGGGAATGGTACCACGCGGAAAGCCAGAAACCTGCTGTTGCCCTGTCCCTTCTCCTGTCCCCAAATCCATCTCCGGGTCCTACAAATCCTAGCCCTGAATGGTTACTGAATCTTCCTACTTCCTGTCCTCATGGCCTTTACCTGCCTCGGAGGACCTCCCTCTCTCCCCCAAGGCCACCCCATGCACTCTTTATCCCGCTGCCAGACATCAGGTCCCCCCTCAGGTGCATGTGCGCCCCAGGAAGCAGGCCTGCACTGCTGCCTTCAGGACTTTCGCCCCTGCCTGCCCCTTCCCACCTCTGACACCCTCTGGGCTCCTCTTAGGCTCCTGCCCCTCTGGAAATCTTCCTCCCGTGCACCCTGCCTGCCCAGTTCGGGCTGGAACCACATTTACCACACACACAGTCTGCAGGCAGGAATACTGAGGCCAACACATCTTTCAGAAGGACTAGAGATTGGTTTTCCCTCTCTAAGCCTGTTGCCTCACAGTCTGTGGTTATGGGGGACAGGGAGTAAGACTTTAAAGCAGCACTACAAGCCTATGATAGGCCCTAAATACATGGAGCCTCAAAACAGCAAAGCCGCAGGGCTGAGAGGCTCGGCTGTTCTTGCAAACTGCTGCACACGGATGCAGCCCACACCAGAGCGTGTGTCATGCTTTCAGGTCGTACTGAGCAAAGGACCCCCACACTGACAGTGCCGCCTGTGGTCAGGAGACAACCCAGAAGTGGGGCAATGGTGCTGGGGCTGGCGACAGGCCGTCTCCTACCGGCACCGGGGTGCCCAGAGTCCATGGTGGAGGGGGAGCTGGGGCCTGGGGTCACGGGGTCCTAGGGTCCCACGGTCCCAGAGTGCCTAGGTTCCCGGGTCATGGGGTCCTGGGAGCTCGGGGTCGCGGGGTGCCAAGATCTTAGGGTCTTGGGGTCCGGGGTGCGGAGGTTCCGAGGTCTCAGGGCTCCAGATCCCAAAGTTCCGGGGTCCGCAGCCCACCAAGGAGACCAGGCGCCCCCCTGAACGGGCGGCCCGCTCGCTGACGGCCCCCCCCCCCGTGGGACGGGCTCCACCAAAGCCCATTGGTCGGCGGCCTGTCCGCCCCGCCCACGTGACGCGGCACGTGACGCGACCCGGAAGCAGCGGGGCGGCGGCGGCGGCGGCGGCATGTTCACGGCGGGGGCGGAGAGTCTGCTCCACCAGGCCAGGTGCCCCGGCGTTTCCCTTGGGGCTCCTGGCGGGGTGTGGGGGGAGGGTCTCACAGAGCTGGGCCCGCGCGCGGAGACCTGGAGCAGCCCACCCAGACCCGCCCTAGAGACCCGCGGGGCGGGGAGGCCACGCCGTCCGGGCCCGGGGGGAGGGGCCCGGGGAGGGGCCCGCGGGTCCCCCGGAGGCGGCGGCGCCTGAGCAGCGTCGCGAAGGGTGCGTGCCAGGGAAGCGGGTTGGGGCCCCCCGACGTCCAGCAGCAGGGGAGGGGAGCCAGAGGCTGTCGGATGCCTCCGGGGCAAGGGCATGAAGCCGCCAAGAGGCTGGCGTTGAGGCCCGCGAGTTCTGCGTGCCAGGCGCAGGAATCTGATACCGTCCGAGGGCTTTGGGGAGCCAAGGGCGGAATCTGCGATTTACAAAATCGCTCTGCTGCAGATGCATTAGATAGGGTCGGGAAGTTACCCACCGACTCCTGGCCCCCAGCTGGCCCTGGACTCCTACTGACTAGTCAGTAAGCCCTTTCCTCGGCGCCCAACCAGCCACAGGAGAAAGAATCAGGCTAGGACCAAACCCCGCCGTCCATCTGACAGTGTAAGACTTGACGTCACTTGTTTAGAAGAAAACGCAGTCAGAACCACAAGCTGGTGGCAGACTTTTCTAAAAAACCCTAAAATTGGATCTGGAGCTGGACCACCTGGTGGGAAAGACAGGATAGTTGAGGCTGCTGTAATTTAAGGAAACAAGATCTTGAATGCAGATTAGGTTCTGAAGGCTGGGAAGAGGGCAAAAATCTGTGGTCAAAGTTACCCTTGAAAATCTGCTTAGAAAGTGCCTTGTGGATTCGTAGCACCATCTGTGTCTCCTTCCCTGTTGGACATCCAACATTCAAACTCCAGTATTACAACTCGAGCTCACTTGAATTTAGGGGCTGTATTACGTGAAAATAGCATCTCACTCAACGTGTGACCCACCCCAGCGTTCTTGCCAAGAGACACGTAAGAACTGAGACCCGCCCAGAACTTCACCGGTCTTCCCTCTCCCCAGCTCACCTTCTACTCCAGGTCATAAATATGCAGAATGAAAGGCAGAGTGAATAACACTCACTGTCTAAATTCTTAATCCTCTGTCTGTCTCGGGAGGGGGGGGAGTGAGGGAGTTGAGGGTAGCGTGTGGTTCAATATCCATAAGTAAGATGCGTGACTTACGCAATTTGTTTCCACTAGGGTTTGAGAAAAGCTAGTCATTATCAGTTAGGTCTTACTGGTTTTCACTGTATTCCACTCTAATTAAGCCTGTGATTTGGGGTGGCACTTTAAAATAAATTGCTAACGTTCAGGAGTTAGGATTTGTAGTGAATTTTAGTGTCTGAACTTTTTGGCGATGGAAAGCAAGGGTGGAAAAAGTCACCAGAAACATCTCTCATAAGCTGAAGACAAGTGAAGGAAGTGGGACTCGGAGAAGGGGTGGACGGGGGTGTGCGGCAGGTCAGGGGAAGTTTCCAGAAGCCCGAGACAACTAATCAGAGGCTCTGCGTGAGGACATAACCAGCGAGGGATATTTCAGGCAGAGGGTCTGTGGGGAGGATCAAGAAGAGCAAGAGAAACAGGACTTGTGGTTCTTAGAGAAGTAAGGCAGGCCCAGGACCCTGTAAGCCTTGTTAGTGTCGGTAGGAGTTTGGGTTTGAAAGCACTGGGGAGCTATTGAAGGGTTTGAGCAGATTGGACTTTTAGAATCTCACAACCTAGAGAATATACTGGAAGGGATTCATTGGGATGAGGGGTACCACCATTCTAGGAAAGAGTCTCCCGTGTTATTTTGAGGCATCCTGGTGGCTTCTCGCTCATTCTCGTTAGCCCGGTGAGAAACAGGCCTGACCAGGCCTCTTGTCTTTCTGTGTCCTCATCCCATGTGTGACTGTTGTGTTTGTAAGGAATGAGAATGTGTTAGGAGGTGGGAGGGAGACCGGAAGTGGTGGGGAGTTCATTGAGGTTCATCTGCCAGCCTTCAAGTAAGAACAAGAAACACAAGAAGCTGCCCCAGGCACCTAGCCGCAGATGCTCGGCCAGCCTCCTCGGAAGCCCAAGGCTGGAGCGGCCCCGTCTCTCTTGGTTCAAAGTTCCGGGTTCCTGAGCTCGAGCATCTGATTGGTCCAGCCTGGATTCGGTGGACTTCAGCCGTGGCTAGGGGGGGGGGGGGGGCCCTCCCCTGGGAGCCCCCCCCCCCCCCCAGAGGTCCCTAGTACCGTGTTTCCTGGGTTTGTCTTTCCTTTTGGACTGGAACAGAAACCCAAAAACCAGCTTTCTGTTTTGAGATTTTGTTCAGTATCTTACTTCTTGTTGATGCTCAGTAGGCATGTTTTTTAACAAAGCAGAGTGAATATCAGGAACTGTAGTGGCGTACCTGAGAACAGGTCACAGTGTTTGTCCTCTGACGTAGCAGATTCCACTCTTGCTCCAGGACTGGAAGGCTCATTGAAGGAATCTTTTTGAAAAGCAACTTATTTCAGGCTACTCTTCATTTTGACTCCTAACATCAATCGGTTTTAGTTCTTCTGCTCCTGGGACAACAAAAAATCCGGAGGGGTGGTGTCGCCGTGACGGGGTCTGCTGTAGCCGCTGGCGTGGTGGTCTCCCGACAGCCCTGCCCGCAGGGGAGGGGAGTGACCCGACGACGGCCGCATCCCAGGGAGGGAGGATACGCGTGTGGTGGCCTCGCTCTCCCACGGGACACCCGGGCTTCTCTGCTCCGTGGGGATGTTCCTCCAGCCCCAGGGCCGTCTGTCACGGCTCAGGGCAGCATTTCCGGCTCCTGTGGCCGGGTCCCCTGACACCAGGTTGCTGATGCCCTGCTCTTCATTTAGGGAGATCCAGGATGAGGAGCTGCAGAAGTTTTGTTCCCGGGTTGTTAAGCTGCTGCAGAAGGACGAGCCGGGGCCCGATGCGGTGGACGCCCTGCAGAGGCTCTTCCTCATCGTCTCAGCCACGAAATACAAGAGGAAGTGAGTGTGATGATCTTCGGGAGGGTGCAGGCTCCCAGCACGTGAGGCCAGCTTGGTGGGGGGTACCTGTCCGCTCGTGGCGCGTCGGGCCTCGGCATCTTACACCCGCTGGAAGCGATGCTCACAGCGCTCACGTATGGAGAGCTCTCTCTGCCGGCCAGGGGGCCCCGGGTCTTCTCTGGGGGGGCCAGCGCTCCCGTGGTGACGTGCCACCCACCACGTGGCCTTGCCCGCCCCGCCCCCCCCGCAGGCTGGAGAAGACGTGCGTGGACCTGCTGCAGACCACCCTCTGCTCGCCCAAGTGTCCCGAGCAGCTCCAGTTCCTTTGTGCCGCCATCCTGAGAGAGAGGTCGCCTGCTGATAGCCTGAGCCTGTCCTGGGACCACGTCCAGAGCAGCCAGCAGCTGAGCCTGGTGGCCTCTGTGCTCTTGGCCCAGGTGACATGCCCGTCCTGCCCTTGGTGGCCCTGGGGTGTCCACCAGCCTCCCCCGTGCCCTCCTGCTCTGTCCCCCATTGCTCCCAGGGAAGTGGCAGGGCTCTGGGCTCCGGGCTCCAGGCAGGCTAATTCCGGCTGCCCTGGTGGTGACACTCCTGGACGCGGTAAGAGGGGGCGTTTCGGAAAAGAAGATGCTCTTGGAGCGGTGGCCTTCAGAATCGGCAGCCCCTTCCCCGGTGTTTTTAGCCCGGATGACTTGTCGCCCACACACTCAGGCAGGTCATCGCTTCACACTCCCCCCGTGTTCTGTTTGAAGGGTGACAAAAAGGAGGAGGTCCGAAGCGTGGGCCAGCACGCCTTCAGAGTCCTCGAGAGCCGGCAGCCCGAGGGGCCCAGTCTGAGACACCTGCTCCCGGTCTTGTCCAAGGTCACGCACCTGGCCCCGCACACCCTCCATGAAGGTAGTCACCCTTCCCAAGAGGCCTGTGTGGGCGCAGAGAAAGAGGAGCACCCTCACAGAAGGGATGGCGGAGGGGCAGTCTGGGGAGGCCCGAGGGCCCAGCACCCTGTCCAGAGCTTGTTTTCTAGAAAGCTCTGCCAGCGCCCCTGCATCCTGGGTCTGCGGGATTGACGATTTCCCGCATGTTGTCCCCGCCCACCCCCCACCCGCAGACCAGACCAACCTGCTCAGCAAGAGGCTGGTGGAGTGGCTTCGCTACGCGAGCGTCCAGCAAGGGGTCGCACACACTTCCGGAGGCTTCTTCTCCACACCCAGAGCCCGGCAGGTGAGCCTGGAGACTCGGAACCTCCCTGTCCCTGGGCGTCCCTGTGCCGCCCTGGCCAGTCTTGCCCCCAGGGTCCCGTCAACGCCTCCTGTCCTTCCACCTGCCCTGGTTCCAGAAGGATCCCTCTTTTGTGTCTCCACTCGGGTGTGGGGGGGGCTTTGGGTCACCAGGGTCACAGCCCCCCAGCCCGTGATGCTGTGGGCCAAACCCGCTGGTGAGATCACTTATCTGACGGAGGACGGCGTCCACTCAGGTGCCAGTGTTTACGCGTCTCACGGGGGCTGCCCCAGTCCTCGAGAGCGTGAGGGCGGGGCTCCCACTCGCACGCAGCGCCCCCCCTGCCCTCCCCACTATGAGCCCGTTGCCCCCCGCACACCCCCCGCCCTGGGCCCCCGCCCCCCCCCCCCCCGAGCCCGGGTCCCCACAGCCCTCCTTCCTTGCCTCCCGCAGCCGGGCCCTGTCACCGAGGTGGATGGGGCGGTGGCCACAGATTTCTTCACGGTGCTGTCCACGGGCCAGCACTTCACGGAGGACCAGTGGCTGAACGTGCAGGCCTTCTCCATGCTGCGGGCATGGCTGGTGCACAGCGGCCCCCAGGGCCCCAGCGCCCCGGACGCAGGTGGGACACGGGGTCGGGGGGGACGCGGGAGGTCTCCAGGCAGGAGGTGGGCGGGACCGGGTGTGGCCCCGGGTGACGCCAGCAACGCTGGCCAAGCTTCGCTGGCACCGGGAGGCCCGTCCCCGTCGTGCGGGAGAAGCCAGAGCGACCGCTGAGGGCAGACGTCAGCAGGGGTGTTCAGACAGCTTCACCAAACCCCTTCCCCAGCGCAGACCAACCGGCGGTGTAGACAGGCTGGACTTCGCGGGGACACGCCTCCACTGCGTGGGGCGTCCGGTGAGGGTGGAGGCGGCCGCGGCCGGGCGAGGCCTAGGCAGCCTGCCGCGGGGACTCCGCGCCCCTCGAGCGCCTCGTTCTCTCTTCCAGACGACAAGTCGGAGCTGGAGGGCTCCACCCTGTCCGTGCTATCGGCCACCTCCACCGCCAGCCACCTGCTGCCCCCCCGGGAGCGGCTGAGGGAGAAGGCCTTCGAGTACTGTCAGCGCCTCGTGGAGCAGAGCACGCGACGTGAGTCCCGCTGTCGCGCCTCCTCCCCCAGGGGCGTCTCGGGCTGCTTGTGGGGGGCTGGGGCCTGGACAGCCTCTGTGCCGGGGGGAGGGGGGGCTTTGTGTTCCTGGCATAAACCCCGGGGAGCTGGGCAGGGGGCAGAACCTGCCCCCAGCCCACCAGGCGTCCGTCCCAGCCTCCCGTCCACCTTGCGGGGGGGGCCCTCTGCCTGTCCCTCCGCTCCCAGTTTGCTCTCCGCCGCCTCCTCGAGCTTCCAGAACAGGGTGCCTCTCGCTCTGTTTTGACGCTGACCGGAGACCAGGTGGCTGCCTCTCTTCCTTCCCCAGGAGCCCTGAGAAAGGGGGACGCGGACCTGCAGAAAGCCGTATGTGCCGGGTGGGGCGGGCGGGGCGGGCGGGCCTCCTGCGCGGCTCCCCGCGAGCTGGGCCTCCGCGTCCCCGCAGTGCCTGGTGGAGGCCGTGCTGGTGCTGGACACACTCTGCCGGCAGGACCCATCCTTCCTGTACCGCACGCTGTCCTGCCTGAAGGCCCTGCATGTGCGGCTGTGTGGGGACCCGGCCCGGGCGCGGGCGCTCTTGCCCATCGCGCAGTTCTTCCTGAGCCACGGTGAGCCTCGCGGCGCCGGGAGACTCTTCTGCTTCGTGCCGAAGCTCGGCCCCTCTTCCTGTTTGTGGCGCCGCTTCCTTGGTTGTGTGGACCCGGGTTGCTTTGAGGGACCGTTAGCACCTGATAGGAGAGTTTTTAGATGGGTTTAGGGAGCGGATCGACGTTTCACACCAAGCTTAGATCTTTCTTTGCCACGAGAGTTCATGGGAGTTTCGTGGGAGGTCCCGTGAAACCAGCATTTTCCAAAGAACGTTCCACGTCATGTGACTTGGAGGGATTGGGCAGTAGCCGGAGACTCTTGGGGAGAGCTGGATGCAGCTCGGCCAGGGCTCCCCGTGCGGCATGGACACCTCAGGGCCCCTGGTGTCTGGGACTCTGAGGGCCCCACTCAGCAGCAGGGGCATCCTCGTGACGAGCTGGGGACCCCCGTGCCGGGGCCTGGGCCCTGACGAGGCCAGTGTTTCAGGGGAGGCGGCCGCCGTGGACTCGGAAGCCATCCTGCAGCACCTGTTCACCAGGGTCCCCTGCGAGCTCTTCCACAGCCCCATGCTGGCCTTCGAGTTCGTCCGCTTCTGCGGGGACAGCCTTCCCCTGTTCGGCAGGAACCTTGACATTCTCAAGCGGAGCTTCCCCAACCTCTTCAAGGCACGCTCGGTTGTCCTCGGGCCGGAGAGGGCGGCCGGCGTTGGGGGCGGGGTGCAGTGCCTCCTGCTCGTCTTCCCTCCGCGGAGGCGGCCTAGGATGCCGGCGGAGGGCCAGGGACGGCCCGGGGGGGTCCGTGCATCATGTAGGAACAGCGTCCCCGCCAGGGAGAGCCCCATGCTGAGCCCCGTCGGAGCAGCTAGGGCGGACTGTGGTTGATTCTAGAATTTGTCCCGATTATCACGTCAAGTAGGCTCCTCACGTGGGAGTCTTGCTTGCTGTGCTCGGCCCTTTGTGCTGTTGGTTTTTTTTTTTAAGATGTTATTTATTTATTTGACAGAGAGAGAGACAGCGAGAGAGGGAACACAGCAGGGGGAGTGGGAGAGAGAGAAGCAGGCTTCCCGCCGAGCAGGGAGCCCGATGCGGGGCTCGATCCCAAGACCCCTGGATCATGACCTGAGCCGAAGGCAGATGCCCAATGACTGAGCCACCCAGGCGCCCGTGGTGTTGGCTTTTGACGTGTCTTTTGTGACTGGCGTGGTCACCACGTGGTCTTTGCAAATTCAGCTGAAAAAACAAGGACAAGTAGAAAGGGGTTGCTTTATTTGTTGGTACAGAAGTGAACGCAGAAGCAGAGTAGCGACAAAAAACCGGTCGAGGGCGCCTGGGTGGCTCAGTTGGTTAAGCGACTGCCTTCGGCTCAGGTCATGATCCTGGAGTCCCCGGATCGAGTCCCGCATCGGGCTCCCTGCTCGGCGGGGAGTCTGCTTCTCCCTCTGATCCTCCTCCCTCTCATGTGCTGTGTCTCATTTTCTCTCTCTCAAATAAATAAATAAAATCTTTAAAAAAAAAAAGAAAACCGGTCGAGGTGGCCCAGGGAGAGTGGGGGGTTGCTGATACCCCTGCCCATCCGGGACCCAGGCGCTCTCCCTGCGGCAGCCCGTGGGCTCCAAGCCGATGGCCCTGCCGCTGGGCCACGCGCCCCACACGGGCCCTCCTGGTTCCCACCGAGCCGCCACGCTTGTCCCTGCAGCTCCTGGCCTGGAACAGCCCGCCCCTCACCTCGGAGTTCGTGGCGCTCCTCCCGTGGCTGGTGGACGCCGGCACGGCCGTGGAGATGCTCCACGCGCTGCTGGACCTGCCCTGTCTGACTGCGGCCTTGGATTTGCAGCTCAGGTGAGCTCGAGGGATGACGCCTGTCCCTGGGTCCCCTCCCCGTTCCCTGCTGTTCCGTGAGTTGCCCTGATGAGAGCGCCTCTCTCCAGCCCTGGGCCCTGGAGCCCCCAGCCTGTCTCACTTGGCGGGAGAGCCTCACCGTGCAGGGTGCCGGGCCCCAGGCCCCTCCCGGTCCCTCTGAGGCTCATCGATGGCACGGGGTGACACCTGCTCTGTGTCTCCACGAGGGCTGGGGCAAAGTCGGCCTGTGCCCAGAGCCCGTGTCTGAGCCCGGCCTCGGGCATTTGCTTGCTCACAGGCTGTCACCGGCTGCGTCTGAGAGGCCACTGTGGGACACCTCCCTCAGGAACCCCAGCTGCTTGGAGGCCTCCCGAGACCCAGAGTTCCAGGCTCTTCTCCAGCACCTGTTGCGGGCTAAGGCCAGCGGAACCGTGCAGAGGTAGGGGCCGCTCGGGCTGGGGAGCGCCTGGGGTGAGGCCTGCTGCTGGGCGTCCCCGGCCCCACGGCCCTGGGCGGGACAGGAGAACACTTACGCGTGGTCAGAGACTGTCCCCGGGGTGGGTGGGACGTGTCTAGGGATGTCTGCCCCTGGGCCTTGCACCTTCTGACCTGAAGAGGCCCCTGTGGTCGCCCCCCGCCCCCCGCCCTTGGCAGGCACCAGCCACGCCGCGGGGGCTCGCGGGGCACGGGCCTCGTGCTCAGCTCTTTACCAGCGCCCCAACTCGGGCCATACGAGCCTGCGAGGTAGGCGTGCTGACTCCGTTGTACAGATGGACAAGCCGAGGGTTAGTGCTCCCCAAGAGTGGGAGGGCCAGGACTGGAGCAAGGCGTCCTGAGCGTGCTCCCTGCGGCCTGTGGGAGCAGTGCTGCCCGAGGGGCCGGCGGCCGACGACGGGAGCAAAGCCGTCAGCAGGGGGCGGCATGCGTGGTGACAGGGTGGCCCCCTCCCGGGAGGGCAGCGCACGTCGTTTCAGAACTTGGTCCAGGCCACGGCACGGTGATCCCCCCACTCTCCCTCTCCCCTCCGGCACCAGCCAACCATTGGCATGTGGAGAGCATGTCCGGGGGCCCCGGGGAAGCGGGAGGGTGGGTACTCGGGGGGACGTGTGACATGTCCTCCAGGTTGGCACCACTCCACCAGCTGCTGCAGCCCATGACCAGCTGCGCCCGCGTGGTCCAGTGCGCCGAGGCCGTGCCCACCCTGCTCCAGGCGTTCTTCTCCGCGGTGACCCAGGTGAGCCCGCTTCCAGACTCCTCCATTCCCGCGGGGGCGCTGGCCCTGGGCCTTGGCAGAGCGGTGCCCTTGAACGCAGATCCCGCCGTGGATCAGCGAGAGGCGCCAGGAGGGGTGGCACGTGGCCCGTCCCTCCCCGAGAGCGGCCTCGGGCTGCCAGACACAGCCGGGGCCAGAGCAGAGCGTGGGGGAGGGTGGTGTCAGGGCTGAGTCTGTGTCTCCCTTCTGACCCCCAGTTTGCCGACGGGGCCCTGACCAACCAGCTGGTGCTGGTGCTCCTGGAGAGAAGGGACTCCCTTTACCAGGTGCCCCAGTACGAGGCCCGTGTGCACAGGTGGGCCCTCCCGCCGCCCAGCCCCAGCCCCGTTTCACTGCCCTCTCCCCCGGCCCCCCAGCCTGCCCCGCCTCTGAGTCCCCACCCCCCCCGGCTGCACCCGCATTCAGCTGCCCTCTGCAGTGCGTATCCTGCCGCCCCGCATCACCCCAGGCCCAGCTTCCGCACGCGCTCCTCTCCCCGGTTCCTCCTCCCCCGGGTCTGTAATCTCTGGTGTTGGCCCAGTCCCTCTCCACGCAGGCTTCCAGACCATCTGTCCCCCTTTCCGAAGGCCTGGGCCACACAGGCCTGCATCCACGCCACTCGCCAGCCCCAGCCTCCCCCACAGTGGGCCCTTTAGGGGCCGGAACCATCTGCACCTCAATCTGGTGCTCAGAGGCTTTCCCCTCCTCCTCCCGGCTCTGGTTCTGGATGGGGGCTGCGGTCTGGGCCCGGGGACGGCCGCGGCCCAGCAGTGTCCTCCCCGGCAGGGTGCTGAGCTCACAGCTCCTGGCCCTGTGCGCGCTGCACCCGTCGCTGGTGGTCGACCTGGCGAAAGAGCTGCTGGGGTTCGTGGGGAGCGTGAGCAGCGTCCACAGCAGAGGGGCCCTGCTCGCCGCCGTGGTAAGGCCGGCCACCGCGCCGCCGCCCCCTCCCCCTCCCGCACCGGGTGCCTGCAGGGGGCTGAGGCTCTGTGCCCCCCAGGCCTGGGCCGTCGGTGAGTACCTGTCCGTGTCCTGGGACCGGCGGTGCACCGTGGAGCAGATCACCAGGTTCTTCGAGGCCCTGGAGGCCCTGCTGTTCGAGGTCACCCAGTCCCGCCCGTCTGCCGCCCTTCCCAAGTGCCCCCCACAGGTCATCGCCGTGCTCATGACCACGCTGACCAAGCTGGCCTCCCGGAGCCAAGACCTGATTCCCAGGTACAGGATGGGGCAGAAGGGGAAGGGGAGCTGGCTCCGGCGCCCGAGGTCTGCACGCGGCCCGCAGCACGAGGGCTCCGGGCGGACACCGGTGGCGTGGGCGGCGTCCCTGAGGCCTCACCTCTCCCGGCTGACGCCCCACGACCCGGAGGCCTCGGGGGTCTGGGCCCCTCCACAAGGCCTCGGGTTTCCTGTGAGGAGCGCATCTGCCGCTGACTGACCGGGACCGCTCACCCTCAGGGTCTCTCTGTTCCTGTCAAAGATGAGGACCCTGGCGCAGAGCCCAGCGCCGAGCCCCGTGCACGGTGAGGAGGACGCGGGAGCCATCTGCACGCGGGCCACCGAGCTGCTGACCCTGCTCAAGATGCCCAGCGTGGCCCAGTTTGTGCTCACGCCCAGCGCAGAGGTGTCCGAGCCCCGCTATCACCGGGACTCCAACACAGCCCTGCCGCTGGCCCTGCGCACGGTCAGCCGCCTGGTGGAGAAGGAGGCGGGCCTCCTGCCTGGATGAGGGACGGCGGCCGGCCGCAGATTAAGAGCCTGGTATTAGGGCCAAGCCGCGGCTGCCGTGACCAGAGGGCAAGTCAGGAGGGGCGCGAGGCCCGGGGAGGAGGCCTGGGTGGGTCTGGGTCCCTCCGTGCTAGGTCAGGGCTGTCCCGTCCTCAGCCTTCGGGCGTCTGGGTGTTTGTCTCTGCTGTGCTGAGCTGTGTGGTGAAACAGGATTTGGAGCTCTCACGCTGTCGGGGGCTGGGTGGGGGCTGCTTGGTCTGTTTCTGGCTGCTCCTCGCTCGGGGGCAAGAAGAGGTGCAGCAACAATAAACCTCTTTCAGAAAGCCCCTGTGTGCACGAGGCAGGGGAGAGGGCCGGGTATGGGAGCGCTGCTGGGCTGGGGGGCCTGGCCCGACACCTGGGGCCGTTTCTTCCCACCGAGTCCCCACAGCGTCCCCGATGTTACAGAAATAACAGCACGAATGTGGGCGATCAGAAGGGGAGCCGCGTGACCCTCCCACCGGCGCGGCTGCCACTGGGAAGGGCCTTTGCTCGGTGTCCTCTCTTAGCCCGCCTTCTGACGCTGCTGAATGAGCCCGCTGGGGCTCTGGGGGGCCTGCAGCCTCCCGCCCGCCCGAGGTAGAGGGCAGGGCCAAGCCGGCGGGGACCCCGACACCTGCCGCCGGAGCCTCAGCGCAAGTCCGGGGTCGCTCTGGCATTATGCCGAGGGGGGCAGACACGCTGGGTGTGGTGGCGCAAGAAACGTGTCGCCGTCCCCCCAGCGCCTCCGGCCCCTGTTCCCCTCCCGCCTTGGACACCTGCTCCCAAGGCTGCACCTCAGCTCCGCCGGGCGCGCACACGCGTCCGGGCCACCGGGTGGCGCTGCTGCTCCGCGAGCCCCTGCCCGGCCCGCCGGCTCCGGCCCCGCCCCTCGCCCCGCCCCCAGGCCCGGGATCCGCGACGCCGGGCGGCTCGCACGCCGGAAGCAGCTGCGGCCGCCGAGGACGTGGGCAGGCGCCGGCTCGCGGGGGGTGTTCGCCTCGGCTCCGCCTGGCGTCCCGGCCTCAGGAGGACTCCCGAGAGACGACAGGTGACGCGCCCGTGGAGCGGAGCGGTGGGCGTCGGGGCGGGACGCGCCCGGGGCCACCCTGGTCCGCCCAGGACGGGGCAGACCCAGCCCTGCGGCTCCCCGCCCCCGCCCGCCCCCCGGGGCCCCGGGGCTCCAGGGCTCCAGGCCGGGTCCGCGGACCCCATCCCCGCGTTGAGCCCGCGTGGCCCCGGGCCCGAGTTCGGGAAGGTCAGGGTTGAGGATACGTGTTCACCTAGAGAACAGTTTCAGCTTTGCAAGATGTCTGGGGGGCCTGTTTTCAATTAGTGCTCAGCTTGGAGTGTTTTCAGACCCTCCAGGCCCCGAAGCTTTGGGTCCCCAACCCGCGGAAGAGCTAGGCGGGGAGCGCGGGTTTTGAGGAGACACGTTTTCCCTGCTTCCCAGGGAGCCAGGGTCGCTCCAGAGACGGTCCCTTCGTGTTTGCTTCGCAGGCTGAAGCGCCGTGCTGCCTGAGAGTCTAGACAGAAACCGCCCGAGTTCAAACCCTGGGGGCTCCCAAGGGGCAGACTGCGTTCTGGGGCTCAAGTTTTCACCCCCGGGCCTGCAGCCCACGCCCTTGCCGTGGGCTGGTGGGGGCGGCGCGCTTAGCACCCACTGACTGGGGGCTTCCTGTCCCATGTGCTCGGGCCCACAGGCTGTGGGCAGAAGTGGCAGGAGCTTGAAACGTGCTGGGGAGCTGGGCTCGGCCTCTTCGCCGTTCGCCGTGGCCAAGAGAACATCCCCGGCCGGAGGTCGGGAGGACCCTCCTGGAGCTCGGAGCCAGTGCCAGCTGTGCGGAGTGAGGGTGAGCGTTTTTTCAGAGCGTTCCGGCGACGGCCGAGGTAGAAGATCAGTCTCCCTGCACGTGTTTCCTCGTCTGGAAAACGGTGGAGGGCGCTGTGAGCAGGAGAGGAGCCTGCCGTGAACCCTGTGCGTGTGTCCCCTCTCCCACGGCTCCAGCCCCTGGGGAACTTAGTTACGTGGGGTCCCCCGCTCGGCCCCACAGCTTTGTCTCCTTCACCGCACAGAGCGGCGAACAACTGAGACCGGTGACCGGGCAGGCCTTACTCAGGCTGCTCTCGGTCTCCCTGAACTTGCGCCCTTGCTTCAGTTTGGGGCTTTAAGCGTTTTCCTTTTGGGTCCAATCATCGTGTTTAAAATGAATTTTTTAAAGATGCGTGTTGTCCAGCTTTCTGGAAACTCAGTAGCAGGTGGGGCTTCTGTGGAGCCGGCCTAGGGCCTGGAGCAGGTGCAGGCGCGCCTCCCTCCTGCGCTCACCAGGGGGCAGCGTGGAGCTGCGCGGACGCCCCGCGCCCCGGGCTGGCCGAGCACACCACTGGGGGTGGGTGTCTCCCGCCCTGAGACCCACTCCTCCCCCAGGTCTCCCTTCCTGCCAGAGAGGAGGACCCTGGCCCCGAGCCCAGCCCCGAGCTCCGTGCGCTGGGAGGCGGCCCGGGAGCCAGCTGCGTGCGGCCTCTGCCGAAGACACCTGGCACGCAGGTGCCCGAGCCCCACCGTCACCGCGACCCCCAGCACGGCCAGCGGCCTGGTGGAGAAGGAGGGGAGTCTCGTGCCGGGGTGAAGGGACGGTGACCTGGGGGACGCCGGCCAAGCCGCGGCTGCCATGAGCGGAGGGGCGGGTGGGGGGCTGGGGGAGGAGGCCCCGGGTGCCCCGAGTGGGTAAAGGCTCTCACTGCCACCGCCTGGCTCAGGGGGTTCTAGACCTTTCTCTGAACTATGCTGAGCCTGTGAGGAGCAAGAGCTCCTTGCTTCGGGGCAGGGTGGGGGGCAGAGAGCGGGCATCATCAGGCTCCTGTGTCCTCCCAGGGAGCCCAGCCCCGCGCCCATTCTGGCGCCACACGCCGCCACCTCGTCAGATTACGAAAGATAGTTTATTGAATCTATACGTTTCCATTAAAATCTTTAAACATAAAAGCTCTGTAACAAACATCACAACTTAGTGTTATCTGTCATATAAATAAAATATACACTAAGATGTACATCATCCACAGCAAGGAACACGGGAACAGCTTGGGGGGAGGTGGCCGAGCCTCAGGGCCGGGAGCACAGGACTGGCACCCTAGGGAGGCGGCGTGCGGAAGCGGATCTTCTTGGCCGTTTCCGCGTCAGACTTGGCAACCAGAAACCGCATCTTCTTTCCCCCGTGTCGGATCAGGTCCACGGCTCTGAAACCCGTGGGGGGTGGGGGGGGGCAGGATTTACCCAAAAGGCATGCCTCCGGGGTGGAGAGGGGGGGGGGGTTTCCGGGGGTGCCTGGGGTGGGGGCCCACCCCCTCCGTGAGGGGCCCATGCTGGGGCTGCTGTGTCGGCGGAGGTCGGTGGAGCCGGCTGAGCCTCCACTCCCTCGCCTCTAATGGGGGGGGGTCATGACCGGACCTGCTCGCAGGCCCGGGGCCCCCCTGGCCACGAGGGCAGGGGTACCTCAGGTAGCTGACGCCCCTCAGGCTGCTGCCGTTCACCTCCAGGATGCGGTCCCCCAGGGACAGGCGGCCGTCCGACGCTGCGGGACTGCCCGGGAGCAGGGTCTGGATGTAGAGCCCGGGCGCGCCCAGCGGCGTGTGCTGGGGGAGAAGCAGCGAGTCTGCGGGGGCTCAGCACTGGACAGCCCCCCGCAAGCCCCTGGTCCCCAGCTTTCCTCTGGTGCGGGCCATGAGAGCTGTGGGCCCGTAAGGAGGGGCCACTCACCATGCCGTCGATCAGGCCCATCCCCAGCCCCGAGGGGCCCCGCTCCAGCTCCACCACGAAGACGTAGCAGAAGTCATCCGTGCTGGAGCTGCGGCTGCACGGGGCCGGAGGGGGCGCGTCCTCGGGGCCCATGCCGTCTCCTGGGCGGGCAAGAAAAGGGGCCCCTGTGCACGCCGCCGCAGCACGCCCCGTCCCTGGAAGCGGGCTCACAGAGCCCCGGCAGGTCCCCGACTACCGGCAGGGAGGGGTGCAGACCCCCTCGGGGCCACGTGTGCCTGCGCGGGGCACCTCCAGCGCCCCCACGGCTGCCCTGGGACACGAGTCCCTGTCCGGCCATGTCCAGGGCCTGAGCCGGGGGCTCTGCTCAGGCTCCCAGCACAGAGCTCTCCTGAGATCCTTCCCCTCCCTCTGCACCTCTAAGTGGGGACTCCGTGTCCGTCCACCCCCCCCCATGTCTGAGCCTGCCCCCTTCTTGAGCCGGGGCCCCCCTGAGGGTCCTGTACCTTCTCTCCCCGGGAGGTCAGAGCCGTTGGCTGCAGACCAGCACCACGAAGCAGGGGTCCTACCTCAGGCCCCGCTCTACTTGCGTGACCCCCGCCCTCGGGACACGCTCTGAAGTCTGCCGGAGCACGGCCCGTGCAGCCCACGTGGGGGCAGAGCCCCCCCCCCCCCCCCCCCCACACACACCTCACACCTCCTCCGTGCTCGTCCCCTGAGCCATCCTTCCTCTGCCCTGGGCGGAGCCACCTGGTCCCACAGATGGCTGCATGTGGCCCAGCTGCCCTCCAGCAACCCGGGCTGTGGGCGATCGTGCGCAGGCACCGCCAGCCCAAGCCAAACATGCCACTGGGACCTCGTGGGCGGCATGACCCCAAGCGGCTCTGCCAGGTGGCAGCAGGGCTGGGTGCAGGCGTGAGCCCGGGGACACGTCTCACCTTCTGGAGCTGCGTTCCTCCTCCCTTCCGGGAGCGCTTTCCCACGGGTGCCGCCAGGCTCGGGCCAGTCCGGGACGGCGGGCTCGAGGCCAAGCGGGGTGCTGGGAGGCGTCAACAGGCACGAGGGGTCTACGTGCGAGGAGCCAGCCTGGGGGCCCCCGCAGCTGTGCCTGCCCGGAGGGCCCTGTGCGCGGGGAGCGCCAGCAGAAGGCAGAGCGCGCACCTGGCCGGCTTCACGGGCTCCCCTGGAAACCAGCGGGCAGCTCTGGCCCTCGGGGTGCCCCTCCGGGGTGGTGTGGTGCGGGCCCTGGGTGGGGGCGGGGGGTGGAGAAAGCGCTCAGGTACTCAGCCGCCCGGCGTGGCAGGAGAACCGAAGGGGCCCCGGGAGCTCCCAGGGGCGGCAGCCAGGCCCTGTGCTGGCTGCCCCCGTCCGCCCCGTCACCAGGGTCCGTGCCCCGACAGCCGGGCCCGGGTACCTCGAGGCACTCCGGCTGGGAAGGTGCAGCGACGGGGCTGGGCTTGCTGCGCAGGCTCCACAGGAAGTGGCGGACGTAGAGAAGGTGCTGGTAGATGCTGTCATCCAGGCAGTCCGCCTCCAAGTCCACCTGGAAGCCCTCGCTCGGCAACACGATGGGTGGGGGGTTTTCGTACGACTCCAGGACCTCCTCTGGGGCGGGGGGGAGGATGAAGGGACCACCCGGCCAGGAGTAGCCTTCCTGCCCCTCCCCAGGCGCGCCAGCCACCCCACCCCACCCCGGCGGGACTGGGGACACCGCCAGGCGGCATCCAGCCAGAAGTGAACTGCCCAAGCCAGCGCTCGGCCCTTCTGCACCCGGTGGCCGCCCAGGACGAGGCCAGGCTGCCCCCCGGGGAGCGCCCACCACGGGGCAGGCCTCAGAAGTGAGGAGCCCAGACTCCGGCTCAGAGCACTTGTTCCATCCAGGCCGAGGCCCTGAGGGGTGGGGACCCTACTTCCAGCTGTGTCTTCTCTTAGTTTGTGTCATAACGTGCATCACGCAACAGAGAGAGAAGACCCAGAGAGGCCGGCGTAGGCCGTGTGCGTACACACAGGTGGCCAGCACACCCAACTCCGCACGCAGGGTGCAGGCCCCGCCCTCCTCCTGGTCGGCTGGGCCCCGAGCGAGGCCCCGAGCTCAGGCTCCTCAATGGGGAGGGGGACCGTGGACTCTGACCTCCCGCTGTGGGGGTCTCCGGGTCCCCAGGTGGGGGATGGGGCAGGGCGCTCCCAGAGGAAGGTGGCCCGGGGGGGGGGGGGGGGGGCCCCCGGGGCCCCGCCGGCCCCCCCAGGAAGTCACCCAGGGAGGCTCCCCTCTGCCCCCACACGGCGCGCGGGGCCCCTGGCTCCTGCCCCGGAGGCGGCTCACCTGACCTGAAGGCATCGGGGCTGTCCTGGGCACCTGGCTCCCAGGCACTCATGGGGCCCATGGCCGAGGCCAGCTGGTACTGCGTCAGCAGCCGGCGTAGCTGTGCGGGGCTCAGGGTGGGGAACGCAGCCCGCAGGTCTGTCCAGCTCATCTGGGTGACAAGCAGCAGCTCATGGTCAGAGGCCCCTGGATGGCGCAGCCACACCCCCGGGGGGGGGCTTCTACGTGCTCTGGGGGCAGGGGCAGAGGGCCCGGGCTCCCTGGCCACGTGCTCTCAGCTCGCTCACGCAGGGCCTCTGGCACTGTGAAGGCCGGTGAGGTCAGCAAGGGGGTCAAAGCCCCATGGGCGTCCAGGGTGAGAGCCGGGGGGGTGGCTGTTCCTGGGGGGCGGCCAGCAGGCACCACACCCAGTGCTCTGTCCACCGAACGTGCCTCTCCCCACATCACCTCGCAGGGCTGGGAAGGGCGGCGGAGAGCCCTGGGGATTCGGGGAAAGGGGGTTCCCGCCTCCCAGTGCGTAAGAGACCCGACCCGCCAGGCTGGGGACCCCGAGACTGGCTCTGTGGGCGGACAGGGAGGCTTCCTTGGGGGGGACCAGCAGCCTGACCTTGTGCGCAAAATGCAACAGCTTGCGCCATTCCCTGCGACCCTGGTCTCCACGGGCCAGGGATGTCCCTCCTCTCTCGTTTTCTGGAACCCTGTCTTCTACCTTCTGGGCTAATTCTCGTTTCTGTGGCACAGACCCTCACCACTGCCCCTGCCGTCAGGGCAACCGGTCCACGCTCATGCTCTCCATGGTGGCGACTCCCTTGTCCCCCAGCTTCTGACGCGGCCCTTGAAAGTCGGAAACCACTCTGACGGCTGATCCTCGGCGTGTGTCCTGTCTTTATTCTTCCAGGAAGTTCACAGGCTTCTCGCGGCCGTGGTCCCCACACTGCGGCACTGCGCTCTCCAGAACCTCAGGGGGGGTGGGCCTGGGGACGTCTCGGTCCCCCCTGGGCCATGGCCACCACCTCCTACTGTTCGGAGCCTGGGCCTCGCTGGCAGGTCCTTCTCTCGTCCCATCTTTGCCTTCACTCCTGTGCTCCCTCTTTTCTGGGTTTCCTGCCAAGGGGCCTGGGCTGTGGGTAGCAAGTGCCTTGGCCAGAGGGACAAGCGTGGCCCAAGGCGACGTTGCGGGGGGCGCAGGGCAGCGCTGGGAGCACACCCCCCGGCTCAGGACAGCCTCTGTTGGCCCGAGGCGGTGCCTTCTGGTTTTCTCAGTTCCGAGAACCCCGGCTTCCCTCCCCCAGCCGTGCGGCATCCAGGGCCGGTGTCCAGGCGCCAGGGGCCTAGCACACTCCCCTGTCCTCCTTCCCCCGAGTGCGGACACACGTTCTGGGTGACTTCCTGGACTCGGTCTCCGGATCTTGCCTCTGAATCCTTCCTCTCTGCTGCCAGCTTTAGTTTCCAAGAATTCTCTTGGTTCTTCTATTTATAGAATGCAGTTATCTTACGGCCACTAAGTCTTCTCTTTATGAAGATGTATTTTAAGTTTCTTCTCCCTGAGAAGTCTGTTTCGGGGGACGGCAAACTATGGCCCGAGGCCTGTATTTGAAGGGCCCTCCAGCTAAGAATGGTTTTCACATTTTATGAAGGGCTTAAGACAACAACGAAGAAGAATTTGGGATGGTGACTCTCTGTGGCCCACAAAGGCTAAAGTACCAACCACCCGGCCCTTTACAGAGAAGCCTGCCAGCCCAATCTATGCCCCCCAACCCCTCTCCCCACATCCGTCTCTCCTGTTCCAGAGCGGGAGCCGAGTCTGCCCGGCCAGCTCGCGGTGGGACCCGGGTCTGCATCCCCCACCAGGGCTGTCCCCGACCACCCAGCGGGCCAGCACCTGCCAGCACCTGCCGCGGGGAGGGCACAGGCCCCCACCGAGCAGACAACGGCCCACGGCCTCCGGCCCTCAGATGCTCCTTGGCCCCTAGGAAGCCCCCTTTCCAGAACGAGACTCCTGGTGTCAAGATGACGCCCGGTGTCCTGGCCTCGAGACCCTTGGTCGTCAACGCTCTAGAGATCGGCCCGGGGCTTCTGGCGGTGTGAGGGGGGCAGGCGCCCAGCCGCACAGGAAGGGGCGGCCGAGGACCCAGCGCTGCTTTGTCGTCATCCTGTGCGTCTCGTGCTGACGAGGGCCCGTGACCTCGGCGCGCGTGTCCATGGGGGGGAGAGCCGTGGCGAGCTCTGACCGGGCAGCCAGGCGCCCCCACTACGAATAAATGTTTTCCTGGCACGATGGAGATGCAGTCGTTCCTACTCCTTTTCAGCGTTCGCTCTGAAGATGTCCCCTTCCTCGTCTCGATGCTGGCGGTTTGTAATTTCCCACTTTATTACACTCTTCGAAGAGCCACTCTTGGCCTTCTGCTCCTCTGTCGTCTGTTCACAGACCTTCGGGTTTGGCAGCTCCGCTCCTGCGCCAGGATCTTCCTTCTCGGCCCTGTTGTCCCCGTCGCATGTAAGGGCTACACGGTTTCCCCAGGAGCCAGGCTTCTCCGCTGCTCAGGCGGTCACCGCCTCCTGGCCTCCACGGGGCTCGTCTCCTCCGCGCTCTTTGTCCCCCCGGGGGCTTGTGCCGCCAAGAAGCCAACCAAATGCCTATGTTGCATCCGCGATCCGCACACATGTGCCTGGTTTCTGAACTGTCTCTAGTGAACCCATGTGTCACTTTTAGAATTAAAAAAAAATCCAGTAACTTACAAGACACCTGAACCGGACCTAGTCCCCAACACACGGCAGACTGTCCGTATCCGCTGAGCGATCCCTGGCCGGGGGGACTCGGCGTGGGCAGCACGAAGCAGAGGTCGCTGTGCGGGTAGCTGGTCACACCGCGCGGTGCGGGGCGGACAGCAGCTGCCGTTACGGAGAGCCCCGGTGACCCAAACCCAGATGACACCTGCCGTGTGGTGATCCTCGGGCAGAGGCGGAGGGTCTGACTCTACAGCAGACCGGCAGGTCCGCGGTCTCCGCAGGAGCGTCCTGCTCGCTACGCCCGAGGTGCCCATTTGGCCCAGACGCTCCTGGCAGCGCCGGCCGTGCGGGCCTCTCCACGTCGTTCCCGGGGCACACTGGCTGTTGCGCCAGGCAGGAAAGGGACACCACTGGTTTGGCTTCAGGGATCATCCGCGACGACAAATGTGCACTCTGACAGTCCTGGGGGGTCAGACGCCCAGCAACCGTGGGGCCCAAACCGAGGAGCCAGCAAGGCTGCATTCTGCTTGCGCTGCTGGGCCGTCGAATTCAGCGGAGGCCTGTTCCAGCTTCCGGAGGCCGCCACAGCCCATGGTCCCTCTTCAGAGCCAGCCGGGCCGTCGAGTCCCTCCTCCCGTCCTCTCTCGGACCCACGGTTCTGCCTCCCTCTCCCACTTCTAAGGGTCGTGTGCTTAGACGGGGCCCAGCAGACAAGCCGGGGTAAGCTCCCCATCTCGGGGCCCCCAACCTCAATCACACGTGCAGAGCCCCCCATGCCGTGTGGGGTCCGACATCGCTGGGGCCTTCTCCTGCCTGCAGGTGGGAAGGTCTGTGGGAGGGGAGCCACTCCACGAGCTCTCAGGGGCCCGGAGGCCAGCTCTGGGTTTGTCGGGCACCCCCCTACCTGGATGAGCTGTGCGCGGGGCGTGGCCAGCAGGTTGAGTGTGCAGGAAAGCTTCTGGAAGAAGCGCTCCCCGGCCTCCCCGCAGCCGGCGCTCCTCATCCACTCCAGGAGCTGCCGCAGGCGGGCGCAGGCCTGGACGCCTCTGGGCCAGTGGAAGCAGCTCAGAGAGGGGCCTGGGAGCGGGCAGGGAAGGTGACGCCCAGCTGCTCCCCACACGGCAGGCGTGCCCCCCGCCCTCCCCAGGGGGCTCCCCAACGCCTGTCCTCCCCAACTCCAAGCCTCTGGGGACAGGCCTGACAACCGTACGTGGGTTTCCAAGGCCACTAGGCTGCTTCTGGACCCCTCTCTTGCGGGGGGGGGAGGAGGGGGGCACGGATGGGGTTGGGACAACCACGGAATCCCAATGCAGAGACTGTCCACACCTATAGCCAAGATGCCTGCTCCCACCCGGATCCTGCCCTCGGAGCCCGACCAGCCGGGGGGGGGGGGCTGCGCTGGGGACACACGTGTGCCACGGGTCTGCACGCATGGCATGCTCATGTCCCCGTGTCCCAGCGGGGCCCGTGGCTGGAAGAAACTGGCACCCCGAGCCCCTGGCAGTGAGGAGCCTGGGGGGCAGAGGCCAAGTCCCATCTCTGAGCCCGTCCCTCCTCGCTCCCCAGTGGGGCTGTGTGGGGGTAACAGGAACCAGGAAGGGCCCGAGCAGACCCCCACCCCACCCCGGGGCCCGTGTGCAGACACTGACACACACTCCTGATGCTGCCCCGGGCCTCAACCTGCCCGCCAGAACCCCAGGCAGCGAGATGCCTTGGCCCCCCAGCACCCCCCAGCACCCGCTCAGCTTCTGCAGCAGGGGTGGGGGTCCCCGCACTCCCCACCCCGGGCCTCACCCTTGTCCAGGAGCTGGTTGAAGAGCAGAGTGCCGGAGAAGAAGAAGAGGTAGGCCAGCACCTGGGAGGCGATCTCGGGGTGCACCCGGAACTGCCGCAGGAGGTCCAGGGTGGCCTGGTAGACCGACACGATGTGGCGCAGCTCCTCGGGCAGCTGGGGGGCGGGGCACCAGCTCTCCTGGCGCTCCGTCTGGAAAGGGGGGCACTCCAGCAGGGCCGGGAGGCAGACGTACAGGGACTGGGGGCGAGAGGGAAACCCCAGCTGCACACGAGCCCCCCGCCTGGGCCAGATCGCGGGTCCTGCTGAACGGGCCCCAGCTGCCCGGGGCCACAGGGGCTCGGGACCAGCTCCGGCTAAAGCAGCAGAGGACACCAAGAGGGACACAGAGCTGCTGTGCCAAAGGGCTGCTGGAGACGCCCCACAGGTCTTGGGGGGCTGCACCCCTCCTGTCTTATCAGACAGAAGGGTGGCAAGGGAGCAGCTGGCAGGTCCCCCAAGGGACCACACCCCCAGCACCGGAGCACCCCTCCCGCGGAGCCGAGCCGGGCGCAGCAGCCTGGGGGCCAGGCAACGGCCCCAGTGGAAGGCCTGGCAGGACAGCAGGCACCCACACTCGCCTCGGGGCTGACGGGGCAGCATCGGCTGCTCCCCAGAAACAAGGTGAAGGCACCACCTCTGAGGGGAGTCCTCGCTGCCACTACATCTCAAGGTGATCCTGGGGTGATGGGTCAAAGGCAACACGCATCCCCACTCGGACCCCCAGGGCACATGGGTGGGGGGCTCCTTCCTGTTTGGCCAAGACACTGAGGCTGTGCCCTTCCCAACCCAGGGCTCCACGCAGCTGGGAGCAGCTGAGCACAGGGCTGCCTGACTCGACCGTCTGAGCTCCGTGCGGAACAGACAGGGAATCCAAGCATTGTCCCCAGCGTGCTGTCTCCAACTAACCCCTCCTGCTTCCCGCTGGAGAGCAGGGTGGCAGCTTCCATGCCACCACCAAGTCCCTCTAAGTTAAAACTCAGTCTCGGGCGCCTTGGTGGCTCAGTCGTTAAGCGTCTGCCTTTGGCTCAGGTCGTGATCCCAGGGTCCTGGGAGCGAGCCCCGCATCGGGCTCCCTGCTCTGTGGGGAGTCTGCTTCTCCCTCTCCTCCCCACTTGTGCTCTCTATCTCACTATCTCTCTCTCAAATAAATAAAATTAAAAAAAAAAAAACAAAAACTCAGTCTCAGCAAATCCCCTGGGCTCCCCTGAACAGGACCACCTGCCACAGGGGCCCCTCCTCTCTCCACTCCCCTGCCTGTGCCCCCCCTCCTTACCCGGAGGCCCCACTGTCCTCTCTGCCCACCGCAGTGCCCGCCGGTGCCCACGGAACACGCGCCCCACCTTCCCAATCATTGCCCAGAGCAGCCAGCCCTCCAGCTCCCCAACACCGCGGGCCCCTGCGCAGCCGGCGGGCTCCCGGACAAGGGTGGGGCGGGCAGGAGGGCGAGGGGCTGGAAGCCGGGGCTCAAGCGTGTGGAGGCAGCCGTCCAGCTCAAAATCCTCAGCTCCCCCCACCCCGGGGGGCCAGGAGGAGCGCACCCTGCCGCGTCTGCCAACGAGCCGGCAGCGCCGTACCTTCGAGACGTAGTACACACACTGCTGGAAGGCATACAGGATGACCTCCTCCAGGACCGCCATGGCCTCCTCGCTGGCCGTCAGCGTGCAGGAGAACAGGGACTCCTTGGAGCCTGCGAGGAGACAGCAGCTCACGGTCACTGTGTGGGGACGTGGGGGGCGCCCAGTTACCCCCGGAGTGCGCCCACCCAAGCCCCCATGCTGGGTTTGGGGATGCGATAACCAAAGCCAGCCAGCCCGGCCGGCCGGCCGCACACCCGACTGCCGCACCTTCCCGGGGCTCCAGGGCTGAGATGCTGGCCGAGGCGGCTGGCCCCGCACTTCCAGGCCCTGCAATGCTAAAGTGACGCGAGGCCCATCGGAAGCTCGTTACTGACTAGATCCCGGACCCCTTGTCTACTGAACCAGCTGCCCCAGCAAGAGCAGATTCTGCCCCAGTTCCCCTGCAGCCACCTCTCACCCCGGACGCAGGTCAAAGGAACACCGGCCAGAGCTCCAAAGGAGACCGTCACTCCACAGAAGCGTGACGTTTCCAAGAAGAGAGAAACCAAATGGCCTGCGTGCCCCGTTCTGCCCCCAGCACCCGGGAGAGACTGCAGGGAAGACACTGCTCTGAGAGCAGGATTCTCGACAGCCCCACTTCATGCAGGTCCCCCTGAACAACAGGCCCGGGTGGCTGGGCCTCCCCAGACGGGCGGGAGCTGAGCCTGGGGGGCCTGCCCAGTGGGGAGACGGGGGTGTCAGTGGATGCCCGGTGATGCCTTCCCTCTGGGAGGGGTTCTTGTAAAGGGACCCCAATACCAGAGAACCCCACCAGGGCGGAAATGTCCTGAGGGGCCTCCAGAACGCGGAGACACGCGGTGTCCCACCAGCGCTTAGCAGGGGTGCCCGTGGCCTGGACGCTCCACCTCGTCTCCACGCTCTCAGAGCCTCACTTCATCACAGGACCTGCAGGGAGGCGGCTGGGCTGTGCGTGTCCAGTGTGGCTACAGCCTTTTCACTACCACACAGCGTGGGCCCCACGGTCTAGGACTCTCGTCCCAGGGCTGGGATGGAGGTGCTGGGTCTGGTAGGGCCTCCCCGGAGCACGGGGACCCAGACCACCCACTGCTGGACAAACAGAATGGAAACAGCATGCGAGTCCATCAGAGACCCCACCCCTACAAACAGGGATGCATCCCTGTTCGAGGAACTTCTCTTTCCAGGGCTTGGGGCTCTCCCGCCCCTGGGCCCACAGTGCACCCCCAAAGGCCTCACTCCCCAGGAACCTGCCTGGCTTGGGAAGCCAGAGGCCTGCCCCCCTTGCCCAGGGTCCTCCCCAGAGCCCAGCCTGTGGGGTCTCATTTGGGACCGAGCCTGGTGGGGTCTGGCTGCTCCCGGCAGCCTCACTGGACTTCAGAGGAGAGGCAAATCAGGCAACTTTGGGGCCCCCGTGGCTTGGGGGAGCAAGAGGCTCTTACTAGGCCGCTGGGCTGCAGCACCCCAGGCCTACAGAAACATGCAAGGCTGCCCACTGCTGACCATGGCAGCTGCAGACCAAACACGACCCACAGCCGATGGAAGCCAGCAGGAACGGGGTCAAGAAACCAGTTCCAAACCTTTTGCCTAGAGCGGGGCCTGGGTGGGGGGCCTCCTACGTGGCCAGCTTGTCCGAGAAAGCCCACCTCTACCCGCCGTGTAGGCATGGGGCTTCTGGTGGGAGGAGGGATGGCAGAAAGAGCAGGAGGCCAGGACTCAGCAGCCACGGGGAAGCTCCCAGCAGATGCCACACGAATCTCTCAGATGCCACTGGAAAACCAGCTGCAACACTTGTACCCGTGGTGTGGGCTCTGCTGGGGTTTCCGACCAAGCTGACGCTCGCACGAGCCTCACGGAGGGCCGAGGGCCTGCACTCCGGGCCCCCAGATCCACAGGTGCTGAAGCCGAGCCGCAAAGCTCCCAGAGAGCGCTCAGTGGATAAAACAGCCCCCACCCCTGATGGGCCCACCTTCCGTCTGCCTGTAGGAGGGAGGTGTCCTGGATAAGAGCTTCGGACAACAAAGATTGTTTGCGGAACGAAAAGGCGATTTTCCAGTGTTCAGGACATAACATCTGTTTTCAGAATTCTTCCCACAGAAATTTCCCGCTGAAGGTCAGGAGGCTGAGACGCGACTCTGACCTCGCCTCTGCCGTCTGCTGATGTGATTTTTCCTCCGAGCCCTCCAGCGCCTGCACCGCGCAGGACATTGTTTGTGGGACGCTCAGATCCGGCTGCGGCTTCCCAGCCCGTGGGGTCCCAGGGGTGGGCGGGGGCGGGGCCCCGGCCATCCGTGTGCTCGCCCCCGCATCGCCTGGGCTGCACGACATCCAGGCCCCGGGCCAAAAATAACTTCCTCCAAGAGCAGAGGCCGCAGCCAAGGAAGAGGAGCCCCCATCAGCCCCAAGTAGCCTTTTTAATGAAACAGACGCAGGGTCCCTGTGCCCAGAAGGCAGGCCCAGTAGGGCCCAAAGACCACAGCCTGTCAGCAGAGCGTGTGAAATCAGGGCAGACGAGATGGGGTGTCAGCAGGCCTCACCCACCAACACTGTGCCCAAAAGCCAGGGAGGGGGCAGTTCCCCCGGCTGACGCTGCTGGGGCCAGAGCAGGTGGGACTCCCTGTCAACACCCCCAGCCTCCTGGCATCTTGCCCACAAGGGCCGCATGCGCTGGAGAAGAGCCAGAGGCCTGGCAGCTCCCTGGCCAACGCCACGTCCAGAAGAGGTGCCCCTCCGCTCAGAACAGCTGGAGGCCCCCAAGGAGACCAGCGGGTTTGGAGAGCGGGAGGCCCGGGGTTCTGGCAGCACCAAGCTCAGGACAGCCCAGGCGGCGGGAGCAGAGTGAGGGCCCTGGCTTTGGAGCCCACACAGGGAAGGTCATCTGCGTCACATTCGGGGGAAAAGCCAGGAAACCGGCGGCTTTAGGCGCAGGCCTTGTGGACAGAGTGCAGCAGCGGGGTCTCACCAACGCCTTGCACCACCTCCACCCAAGGGGAACGGGGATGGGGGCAACCAGGTCAGCAGGCCTGAATGCCCACCGGGACACAGAGGCTTCCAGAACGTTCCTCTACATATCCACAGAAGCCCAAGGAAGCTCCCAATGTCCCTTTCACTGAGAGGTGGGGCTAAGAACACACGGAGAAGCCATGAGGCAGACACACTCCCTCTGCCTCGCGTCACCCCACCACCTCCCGGCCAGGCCTCTTCCACTGGCTCCCGGGGCCCGGCACCGGCTGGCCCTCCGCCCACCCGTCTGCACAGCTTCCGGGCGGCCGACCCAGCACACAGTAGGACAGCCTGCCCCGTGCAGACCCCCGCCCCTCATCCTCGGCCGCCAGGAGCCCCTCAGCTCTGGAAATCTAGCCCCTCCTGGGGGCTCGACAGGGTCCCGCGCCACCGGGGCTATTTGCTCGGGGCTGTCCCACACGGAGCCCACGGCCACCCCCGGGGCACGCCGCTGAGCGCACACACGCCAGGCAGTGTCTGGCGACTGAGCCCATGGGGGGAGCCTCGGCCAGGCCCGGCCTGCCTGCCTGGCTCCCCTCCCAGCTCCGGGGGCAGCCTTCAGAGGCAGGGCCGCTGACCCCGCCTGCCCGGGACCACCCCCACCCCCCCACCACAGGGACAGAGGGCGGTGAGCGGCTCTGGTTTTGCCACAGAGCGAGGGAGCGGGGAGCAAAACCAGGCTCACCCACGGGAGGCTGCGGCCCCTCCCTGTTCCGCGCTCATTCCCGGGCCACGACCAGGCACGCGCAGCTGAAATCCCGGCCCGCCCCCCGGCTGCCCCAAGCAGTCTCTCTCAGTGCTGCCATCGCAGATTCTAACGGGCGCATCCCCTGCGGCAGAGTCCCTGAAGCCAACCAGTGCCCGGCGGCACCGGCTCTCGTCCCGGACACCGCGGTGCGCCCCGGAAGGGACAGCCCGGCCCGAGGCACTGCGAGGTCTTGGCCGGCCTCTGCAAGCGACTCGCGGTGGGAGGCGCTGAGTGTGTGACACGACCAGAACGCGAGGGGCGGGTTTGCCCGACGGCCAGCACCACCCCCCCCGGAGGGACCCCGACACACACACACAGTGCCACCTCCCTCGGTTCGAGCGGCCGACTCCACCCCGGACGGCGAGGGGACGGCCCGCTGCCCCGCCCGGGAGCGGCTGCCCGTGGTACCTGTGACGTCCAGCTCCCCCTCCAAGCTCTGCATGTAGAGTGGGCACTTCTGCTGGATGAAGTACAGGAGCTCCACCGAGTTAGACATCCAGAAGAGGATGTGCTGCAGGTCTGGAACCAGGCCGGCCATGGGGAAGCTGGCCAGGGAGATGGGCTCCTGGCTGCCAAGACAGAGGACCCAGAGTTACTCCGGGACGGTCCCCCGGGAGGCCGGATGCAGCACTTGGCACATGAGGACGTTCCAATGGGACACCATATGGGACACCACCAACCCCACCGAGGCCAGGCTGGGAAGGGGGGTACACAGACAAGCCGTGGGACACGACAGGCCGGAAGCACGTGCCCTCCATGAGGCACAGGAAGGACTGCCAGGGCCCACAGCCCTTGGTAAAGGGCTCTCGTAGACTGTTCTCACATCTTCCCTCTGGGACTGGGGTAACTAAGGAAGGAGCGCGGAGGAGAGCGTGTGCAAATGTGTGTGCGCCCCGGGAGGGAGCGGCCCCGGCCCGCGGAACTAGGAGCAGGAGAGTCCGTATGTTATTTACGTTAACGTAATTAACGGAAAAACCAAACAGCAAACAAACAGTTGTGGGAGGCACACAGGCAAGATTAGCTAAGAACTAGGTGACCGTAGCAGGAAGGTGGTTTCGAGTGTCAGCGGACCAGACAGCAATCAGAGCGTGGCACTGGAAGACTTAGGGTTCACCGTTAGAAAACCAGAGGCTGCCCCTGAGATGGACCTGGCACCACCCGCACACGCTGTCCACACGGACTCCCCCACCAGGGCTGAACCTGTCGCTGCAGCTCGTTAAATCAGAAAGCCACCAGGCGCCAGGCCCGGGGCTGGTACCTTCCCGTCCCTCTGATCCTGGTTACGAGCCTGAGGGGCGGCCAGCTCGCCAGGAGGTCCTCCAGAGGCCCTCCTCCCTCCCAGGCCAACACCTTGAGGCTCCGTGCTCCCTATCTAGGGGACAATGGCGACGTCAGGGCCATCCACCTCCAGCGTCCAGCAGGCTCCGGCCAAGCCCAGACCCACCCCGGCCCCCTCTCCTCGCCTCTGGTCTCCCGTGCACCAGCCCCTGGGACGCAGGACCTCGTGCCCGTGAGCTCCCGGCACCGTCCTGAGCCACCTCTCCAGAAGTCTGGGGTGGATGTGACGAGGCTGTGCTCAGCTCTGGGAATTCCGCAATTTCAAGCATCAACGGCAGGTCTTTTAGGCACGATCCCCCATCTCGTCATACCCGCTCAGCGGAGGCAGGTCAACGGGCCGCACTGTCGCGGCCCCTGAGGATGCCCCTGAGCCCGGCGGCTGCAGCGGCCGGGACGCGGTCTCCGGTGCCGTCATGATCACACCACCCAGACGTGACTCAGGTTTGTCCGAGGGGGACACCGGGCTGGCTGTCCAGCGGTCCCAGGGACCTCCTGCCCGAGCAGCGTCGCTGTTGGCGGATCGTGAGGGGCAGGCCAGGCGGCGGCAGGGCATCTGCGAGGACAGCACTGTCCCCGGGACCGGCAAGGGCACAGGGCCCTTCGTCTTGCCTGGTGGGCGCCACAATAGTCAGGGACTCCCTGTCATTCGTGATGGTCACAGCCAGGGTCGCGGGGAAAGAGGCCCACGGGAAAAGCCATGGGGGCCATAGGGGTGGCGGGCTTGTGAGGCAGCGTCGTCCCCGAGGCGGGGACCTCAGGCTCCGATTCACACGTTCCTCTTGTGCCTGCGCTTTCGTTGTTCTCGTTGACGTAACTTCACCCCCGTCACCACAGCGTGACCTCTCTGTGCGCCCTGCTCCCGCAAGCGAGGGAAGGAGCTGGCCTCCGGCCGGGTCTCCTTGTTCTCACGGCTAGGTGGGTCTGCCGCCGCCCCCCGCTCGCCTTCCAGAGCCCCGAGTGCCGCTCCAAACCCGTCCCCGGCGCCCCCGTGCCCCACACGCGTGTGCGCTCGCAGGCGTGAAGAGGTGCATGTCAGTAAGAAGGGATTAATCTGGCTCTTCGGGGCCTAATTCCACTGTGTTTTCAACATCCACTGCCCTTCTCGATTTTACCCAGAACTCAAAGGGACAGACCGGCCTCTCCTGACAAATAAACCACCAGGTGTTGCCAGCTGGAGTTCCGGTGTCGACTCGCAGCGAGGTCCGCGCCGGGCGCGCAGGCTGAGACAGCCACACACGGCAGCGCGCGGGCCAGCGGCGGCGGGGTCCGCCCCGTCCCTCCAGGCGAGTGCGAGTGGAAGCAACGATTCCGTGGACAGGACTTCCAAAACCAGACAAGTGGGATGACCTCACACAGCCAAGCTCCTGCACGGCAGAGGAAGCCATCAACTGAGTGAAAAAACGATCTACAGAGCGGGAGAAGTATCTGCAAACCATCCATCCGAGAGGGGGCTAATTTCCAAAATCTATAAGGAACTCCTATAACTCAAAAGCAAAAAAACTAACAACCTGACTAAAGAACGGGTTAAACACCTGAAGAGACATTTTTCCAAAGAAGACCTCCAGATGGCCAACAGGCTCGTGAAAAGGTGCTCAGCATCACTAACCATCAGGTAAACGCAAACCAAAACCACGATGAGCGCTCACCTCACACCTGTTAGAATGGCCATCATCAAAACGACAAGAGATGACAAGTGTCGGCGAGGGTGTGGAGAAATCGGAAACCCTTGTGCCCTGCTGGGGGGGATGCAAAAGGGTGCAGCCGCGGTGGAAAACAGGATGGACACGCCTCAAAAAATCACAAACAGCACTACCATATGACCCAGCAATTCCACATCTGGGTATTTACCCAAAGGAATTGAAATCTCCAGGAGATATTCGGGCCCTACACGTTCCATGCCGCACTCTTCACGATACAGAAGATGTGCAGTCACACTAAATGTCCATGGATGGCGGAAAGGATAAAAAAAATCTGGTATATAATACAATGGAATGTTATTCAGCCTTTAAAAATCAAGGAAATCCTACAATATGCTATGATACGAATGAACCCTGAAGATGTTATGCTAAGCGAAATAAGCCAATCACAGAAGGAAAAATATCACATGATGCCACTGAGATATCTAAGTCCAACTCATGGCCTCGGAGGGCAGAACGGTGGCAGCCAGGGGGCCGGGCTGGGGAGGGAGAGACAGGAAATTGCTAATATACACTTCAAAATTTAAAAAGGTGGTTCTTTGGGCACCTGGGTGGCTCAGGCGGTTAAGCATCTGCCTTTGACTCAGGTCATGATCTCAGGGTCCTGGGATCGAGCCCCGCATCGGGCTCCCTACTCAGCAGGGAACCTGCTTCTCCCTCTCCCTCTGCCCCTCCCCTGCTTGTGCACTCTCTCTCTCTCTCTCTGTCAAATAATAAAATTTAAGAAAAATAAAAAAAATAAAAGGGTGGTTCTCATGTTGTGTTTTTTTATCACAATAAAATAAATAAAAATAAATCAAATCAAATCAATGACTGCTCTGATACAAATTTTTTAAAATCTATTTGGGAAGCATACGGGAGAGAAATTATTACCGAAAACAAAATCGAATGCATTTTGCTAATAAAAACTAAATTTTAAGAAGTCCAAAAGATGTTTAAAATAACTCATGAATCAATTTAATCAAGTTAAAATAGAAATTATGCAAGAATAAGGAAATAATAAAGAGGTTGATGGATCAGAAATCAAAGAAAAAGTAAGCAGAAACAACAATATTGGTCCTTTTAAACAGATGACAACAGAGAAATCCCTGAGAAGACAAATCAAAGGAAGGTAAGAGGAAAGATATAAACCCAACAGGAACTAAATACATGAGAGAGGAAAACAGTCCCAAGAGAAAATAAGGAACAATTTTATTCCAGTAACTTCGAGAATGAAAGCAGAAGTCACCGAAATCAACACAAGCAGAGGCTGAAAACCAGATACACCAATAATCACTGAAGAAATGGGACGGGCCAACCCAGGGGCCGCCTGAGACCTCGCCTCAAACAACCTGACACAGGGAACCAGTAACAGACCAGGCGGCCCAGTTCAGCTTCTGTGAACCTTGCTATTAAAGTCAGACCAGGACAATGGGGAAAAAAATCCTGGATGAATTTGACGTATGAATTCAGATGAGGAAATGCTAATTAAAATGCCCACAAAAATCAGTATGCTACAACAATCAGGAGCCACGAAGGGCTTAACCCCAGGGACTGGGCCGTGGATCAGAAGACCTGCTTGCACAGCGCCCGCACTCACGGACTCTGGGGAAAGGTGTGAGGATCACAGATGCACAAAAAGCACGCGGTGAAAGGCACCAGCCGACCGCAATTTGACAAGAAGCACAGCACAAGAGGATCCGAAGCCTGCGGGGCGCGATGTTCATAATGTGAAGTTCGGGTGTGGATTCTTGGGTGATCGACATAGTCTGTGCTTTTCCACGTTGGAAGTGATTCAAAAATTGTTTTAAAAAGAAGAGAAAGGGAGCATTCCCTGGGGATGGACCCAGGATTGTTTTTAGGCCCTAACGACACAAGTTCTAGAACACAGACCAGGCAGGAGCTGCTGGGGGGAAGGCCTCGGTTTCCCCGGTGAGCAGGCACTTAGGAGGAGGAGGTACTTGGGGCGAGGCCTGCGTGAACTCCTAAAACCTCAGCTCCATCCCCTCCAGGCCCCAAGAAAGCCCTGGAAGCCCGCTGTCCCCCAAGCTGGGGGGGGGGGGCGGGGGTGAGGCAGTCACAGCTGCCCCTGGGCCCCCAAGGCTAGCCCCCTCACACGGAAAACCTAGCAGGCCAAGGCCCGTGCTGTTCTCCCACCTCGGGCAGGCCGTCCACCACCCTCCGAGGGGCCTGGTCTACACTAAGCTCTGCCCTGGTGAGCCGGGCGGCAGAGCCTCAGCCTCCCCCTGCCGCCTCGTGCCTCGGAAGCACATCACTCATCAGCAAACCCTTCCCCAGATGCCACTCTGACTTCCTGACGTCAACAGGAGCCAGAGAGCACGCACTTGTGAGGGGCAAGAATTGTGCACTCAACTTCCAGCCCGGGCGGGACAGCTGGGTGACTGCAAATCTACGCTGCTCCTGACCCAGGCTTCCATCCCTGCCGGCGAAGGGGGGCAGTGACGAGTCCTCCTTACCCCGTGCGGGAGCACGGAGGACACATACGCGCATGTGGTGACAGCATGCTTCCAGAAACCAGCAGCAGACACAGGAGCCGAGCAGACCATGGACCCAGCCGCGATGTAATGTCCTGCGTGGCCCCCCCGCCAACGGCGACGGGCAGGGACCACCCCCTGACCATGGCATCTTGGGTGCTACCACACACGCACATTCCAGAAGTGGGGCAGCTGAGCTGTGGGCTTCACCCACATGCACACTCGGTCATATCGTGGGCGCTCTGCCGGGTGCTTTGTCTGCTCGGCATTGTTCTCAGATTCTGCCACGTGGACGAAGCACACAGTGTGATCGTGCTCACTGTCGCCAAGTGTCCACTGCACAAATACTTGGCACGCTGCCACGGGGCATGTGGGTTGTTCTGACCTGCGCTTACGGACAAGGACTTAAGAGCACGCCGCCTGCCCCCCACCCCGTGTGCCGGCGTCTCTCCGCGGGGCCCCCTCGGGACTGCACTTCTTGGTGGCGGCATGGGCACGTCTTTCTGGTTAATGCCAAACAGCTTCCCAAGTCCCAGCAGTGGTGTGACAGCGTCAACGGTGCTTTCTATGAAAACGGACGTGGGCGAACGGATATGGACTGCCCTAGCTCAAAGTCGGGAGTCGTACATTCTCCCAAAGAGGCAGGTTCGCTTTAGCACAATCATTAGGGGAAACGAAGGCAGGACGAGGCTCATGGGCACCCTGGAAAAACTCCCCAAACCCAACGCTTCCCAGGGGGCCAAGCACAGAAATGGAAACAGCCACTCGGAGACAGAAGGACAGCGTGACAGAAGCCCAGAGCTGACCCCAGAGGCGTCTGGGGGGGGTCCCCCGGGGTCTTGGCCCCATGGGGAGGTGGTCTCCCAGGGAACTAGGGGCCTAAGGGGGGCCATACTTACAGCTGCGCCTGCTTCTCTGCCAGTTCTTTGGTTTTCTCCTACAATTATAAAGACAAAAAAGCAAACATGAGAAAAAACAGGATACCACAGGATATACTCAATGGGAACACCACTAAATCCACAGGACACCATCCACATAAAAACCACGGCACTGTTGTTGCAGACATCCTGTACCGTGCGGGCTGTTTACGCGAAGCGAGGCTGGGAAGGATAATTTTCCGTTCCGTTCCTGAATATGACCTGCATACTTCCGGCAACAGACACGATTTACACCCAGCTCGCTGACATAACCCCCGGCGTGTTAAGAAATAGTAAAGCAGGTCAAACATTTTACAAACACCAGAACGAAGTCTCGACTAACACTCATACGGTTAAGCTTCAAACATACGCTTTCCAACATCAGCCGCCGGGACAATGAGTACATGGATGTGTGCTTGCGTATTTACAAGTACAGTTAAACATCCTGGCAGGACGCAGGCTTAGCCAACATTTTCCGTCTCTTTTAATCAAGAAATGGTTCTTGCTTTAGTAGCAGGTTGTTATCTGGCTAAGCAGAGCCCCAGTGGCTGCCTCCGTTACTTGTTCTAGGATCTTCCCCTAGTGAATAGGACAGAGAGCACTTGATGCCCAACAGACAGACAAATGAAACATCTGGGGCTCTCGACAGACCAGGGCTGAAGCTCATGAACAGCACAGGGGGAAGCATGTGGGGAAGCACGCAGGGGATGGCCCGGATCCAGACTCCTCTATTTCTGAGCTCCAGACCTTGGATGAGCTTGTTCACCCCGACAAGCCTCGGTTTCCCCAGCTGGGACGTGGGGTACAGCACCTGCATCACAGCATCTGACTCACTAGGAAGTGTCTGGCCCAAGGCAGACTTAGGATGGGACGGTGGTCTATGTAGACAGTCACCGCGGGCCCCGGTGTGGCCAGGCTCCGCATGGCATGGACTTCACCTGGCCGGTGCACAGACCACACGAGGAAAGTGACCACACCAGGACAGTCCCAACATCAATCCTCACGTCCCCAGGGGATGCCTGGCAGTGCCCGGAGCCATTTCCGGGGGGGGGGGGGAGCCGCTGGTGTGCTGGGTGGAGCCCAGCGGCACTAGCCGACACCGGACAGCGCGCAGGCGGGCCCCGCAGCAAGGCCCAAGCACGCGTGGTGCCGTGCTCTAGAGACCCCGACGGAGGAAAGGGTCTCCACGTACAGAAGTCAGCCAGTCCTGTGCCCCCACCGCCGAGCTGACGAGGGCTCCACACCGAGGGCTGGCAGAAGCCCAACCTGCTCCTGGCAGAAAGCACGGGGCTCCAGGCCATGTCACGGCTAGGCTGGGCCTTGGGGAGGGACACGGGACCAGAGCTGCCGATGCCACGGCCGACCGCTCGAGGATACAGTGCCACAGAGGACACCCCGGGCTCCCTGGGTGTGCATAGGCAGGGCAGGCAGGCCCTCGGAGAGGAGGGACTCCTGACCTCCCCCACCAGGTGGCCACAGCCCCCCCCCACGCCCCCCGCCACAGCGCCCGGCATCCCGGTGACTGACCCAGACCGTCTCTCGGATCGCCTTAGCTATCTTGAGCAGGAGCTGCCCAAACGAGCCGGGCTCCAGGTGGGTGGCCGAGTGCTGGACGCAGAGGCAGAGGAGGAAGGCGGGCGCCAGCTTGTGGTCATCACCGCCAGGCTCGATCAGGGTCAGGATGCGCTGCAGCAGTGCATCCTCCACTTCGGGCTCGAACTCCAGGCGCAGCAGCCTCGGCCGCGGCAGGGCGGCCCGCGTGGAGCCAGAGGTGGAGGCGCCCCGGGCCCGGAGCGCGGCGCCGCACATCCTGCAGCCCCGCGGCACGGCGCTTAGTCGGGCCAGGGCCTGGGCAGGCAGGGGCTGGGCCTGCACCGGGTCCTTGAACAGCAGCAGGTAGTAGAGGCCAAGGGAGAGCAGGTCCCCATGGCGCAGCACCACCGCCCGGCCCCCCACCTCCGAGAAGTTGACGGAGACGGGCGCCCCGGGGATGGGCTCCAGGACCAGCCCGCTCCCCGCCTGCTCTGGGCCTGGGGGCTGGTGCCTGCGGATGGTGCAGTGCAAGGGCAGGATGTCAGGGGCCGAGAGGCTGACGCTGGGCTTGCTGGAAGGGGTCCTCTGGCCCACCGTGTGCTGCTCCCGGTTCAGCAGGTACACCAGGCTGTCCTGAAACGCAAAGCCCAGGCCTCAGGGGCAGGGCAGCACCTCGGGCAAATCCGTCAGTGGGAAGAAATGAAAGGGTGTCCCCGTCTCTGGTCACCTAAGCCACGTGGCCAGGACCGCCATCCTGGGCCAGCCCTGCCCTGGAGCCCTTCCTAACCTGCTGCTGGCCCCCAGCCTGCCGCACGTTGGGCACCCACCCTGTCCCCAGGGGTGGAGGCTTCCCAGAGCAGCCTCGGGGGCACACCAGACACCCAGGGATGACTCTAGCTTGGACACAACAGAGGCCAGACAAGGGCCGCGCTGCGCACAGACCCTGGTTCACAGGCATGGCCGAGTGTCGCCAAGCACCCCCACCCCCGCCGGTGATCTGTGACACGCCGTGCGCAAGCATCTCCTCTGTGGCTCCCGCTGACCAAGGGCAGATGCCTCCTCGTGAGACAGAATAGGGACAGGACTCCAGCCTCTCCCAAAACCCTAATGCGATGCGACGCTTCCATAAAGAAAAAGCTTCCTACGAGAAAACTCCGGAGCCTGCATTTCTGGAGCAATAGGTCTTAGGAGCGCATAAAACAGGATGTCAACTGAAAGCAGCGAGTCAGCGCTGGGCAGAACCCGTGAGATCCAGGCCACACCCATCTCACCAGCTTGGACTCCAACGCTGGCCTCCGAGCGTGCGCCGTGACCACCGGGAGCCCTCAACTTACCTCTCCCTCATTGAAATGCTAAAACGCACACCCAGGAGTGGGGATTTAACACACTACTGAGACATGCAATGTATGGAAAAGCACGCTGAGTACGCAAGTGCCAAGAAAACCCTCACCTCCACTCCTCTGCCCACCTGGTTCTTGAAGAAACCCTCCCGACCGCCCCACGGAGAGTCTGCCTGAGGACGCCTGCCCTTGTGCTATTGCCCTTGGGCTGGAGCATAGGCCCCGGTAAAGCCTCGCCTGGAACCCTCGGCTGGCCTCCTGTCGATTCCTATGGCGTGCAGGCGCCCGGCCGGGCTCGGTATGGCGAAGACCCGAGCACCGGAAGCCGCAGCGCCGCACGGCGTGCACCGACCGAGGGAGCTCAGCAAGTCAGCATGAACAGGTGAGCAGGGAAGGAAGCTCCGCTCCTCCAGCCAAGGGCCCCGACAGGAGTGGTGGCAAGTGCTGGCCTCCTCAGACAAGGCTTCCCGCAGTGCACGCGAGGCCATGTGCCGCAGGAGTCCGCCCAGCACCCACCATCTGGACAAGGGGGCGGACCTGTGTCGGGGTCCCCAAAGCCAGGGCACGGCATGGCCCCAGGCACCATCTGGAAAGTGGCCGACCGTTCTTTGAGAAGGAACCTGGTATCGGGTGAGCCCCCTCCCCCCCACCTCCCACTGTAGCCTGGACGGAGAGTGCTCTGGAAACAAAGCACAGGGAAGCCTCCACTTCCTCCAGAATCTGGGACGGCCCTGCACGGTGGTCCGCACCACCCCGTTTCTGCAGCCTCATCATCATCAGAGCGACTGGCCACAGGAGCTCAGGGCTGACTTAGCTAGCACCAGGAGGAGGCCTTCTAGCCTGAGAACTTCCCGGCAGGGTCCCGGTGGGCAGGAGGGGCGCGGGGCCTCGGGGAGGGGCAGGCTCACGTGCTGGGGGCTGTAGCCTTGCAGGAGCAGCAGGTGGGGTGACTCGTAGAGGGAGTAGCGCATGGTGTCCTGGCCGCGCTCCTCGGGGCCCTGGGCCGTGGCCGAGCTCAGGCTGCTCTCGCTGATGGTGCGGCGTAGCCGGGGTGGGGGGGGGGCTCCGGGCACCCCCCGAAGCCAGGGCTGGGGTTCCCTTGGCACGGTGCCGCTGCAGCCTCCGGGCTTGGGCGTTGATCCCTGAAACAGAAGCAACACGGGGCAAACAGTCAGAGCCTAACTGAGGCCCACCTCTAGGCGCTTCTGAATTCAGATCGCATGGACCCACTTGTAACACCGGGCAGTTTGGTCAACAGCTGTGGAGAAGCGCGCAGGACTCCACCCTTGACCCCATCCTGGCAAGGCCAGGGCCCCTCTGGGCTCCCCCTGAAAAGCAGGCAGCCCAGCCAGGCCGTGTCCCGAGGCTCCTTACAGGAGCCCATGACCCACCCACCCACCCAACCACAGCACAGCCCCTCCCCTCCAGACGCCAAACCCACGGCAGCATCGACTTCTGCCAGGTCACTGTGCCAGGGGGTCCTGTGTGTCGCTGCACTGTCCCCCGAGCCCTGCCGGCCCACGAGCGTGTGTGTGCGTGTGCGTGCATGCCTGTGGGTGTGGGGGGGGGACAGCGCGTGTGTGCACGTACATGAGTGCATGCTGAGATCAGGTGAGACGAGAACTATGCACAGTCCCCCTGCCCCCCCATTTACAAGGAGGAAGGGGTCCTGGGCCAGGTGGTGTGTCTAGGACAGCACAGCTGCTCCTTCCCGCGGCCGCCCCCACCACGGCCAGGTCAGAACGCACACACACGCACGCAAACATGCACACAGACACGCACACGCATGCACATGTGCCCCCCCATGAAAGAGTCTGATACATCCAGGAAGTGGTCTTTTAAACAGACGCTGCCGGAAAGCCGAGAAGCCAGATGGAGCCAGGAGGCCAGTCTCCCGTCACTGCCAGGGCTGACCCTGCGTTTGCTTTCTGAGCCCTCTGCCGACCCCCCTCCACATAGCCTCCATCCCCCCCACCTGCAGCCTCCCTTCCTACAGCCATTCCACCCGGACTGGACAGAGCCAGAGGAAGGGAGGCCGGCTAGCCGGAGCGAGGCTGCTGCCTTACCTGACCCCGGCGCTTCCAGGAGAAGCCAGCTCGTCCGCAGCCCGCGGGAGGCCGGGTCTGCAGGAGGCCAGGCGGGCGGAGGAGCGGCAGAGCGAGGCTGTCTGCCTGGCGCCCGCTGCTCCCCGCCTGCTGCAGAGCCGGCCAGCGGCTGGCACTCTAGGGCAGGGGGGAGGTACGGCGGGGAAGCAGGGGGTGGGGAAGGGAGCAGCTGGGGCCAGGGGCGCAGGCGGGGATGGGGAGAGCAGGCAGGAGGAGGCTGCAGGCACAGGGAGGAAAGGAGGGGAGCAGGCAGGAGGGAGCAGGTGGAAGGAGGAAGTGTGGGCCAGGCGGGGCCAGGAGGGGTGGGGGGAAGGCAGGGGAGCAGGCAGGGGCTGGGGGGGCAGATGGAAGCCAGCCTCCCGCCCCCCCAATGCCCTGTCCCACATGCTACTCTTAAGGATGACAGACCCCAGGACTTGGAGCAGCCCTGTGTGACCATGGGGCTATCCCTGAAAGAAGAAACATTAAAAAACCAGTCCAGAATGAAGTTCTAGCCCCAAAGCTTTCCCTCCATCTAGGACGGAGCCATAGGACAGGATGAACCTCAGAACGACCTTCCAGAAGTCCAGAGCCTGAGAAGGTGGTCCTTTCCTCTTAGATTCCCAGGGGTGCCCAGCGGCCCCCCTGGATGAGTCCTGAGACCAACACCAGTGTCCCCTGGACTGCAGCCACACAGGGGAGCTCCCCGCCAACTGGGCCCGTCTGCAATTGGGCTCCTACCCACCCCCGCCCCCCGGCGGACGGCCCTCCCAGTGTCCAGAGCCGGCTTCTCTGACCCCGCCGTGGAAAGCAATGGTTCTCACCCTGCCCGCGCTCAGACCCTCTGGGGGAGTTTTAAATACTGCAGCTCGGTCTGGCTCCCAGGTCTCCTTCCTGGGTCCCGGGGCGGTCAGCGAGCGCTGACGGGCCAGTGGTACAGGGACCGTCAAAGGCACGTGCCAAGGGCAGCACGGCTCGGCTGCACACAAACGCCCACAGCGCCCCGCGGACACGGGCCTGACGCGACGCCGCGCACACCCTGCCCGCGGCACAGCCAGGAGCACCCTCACGCACGTGTGGACACCCATGCGAGGACACTGAATGGGCCACAGGACCCTCTGTGGGAACTGTGGTCACAGGATGAAGACGCTGCAGGGGGAAGAGCGGGGTCAAGCGTGCACCCAGAGGTGGGTGGAGAAAGCAGCCTGGAGCACAACACATAAGGAAGGAGACCTCTGTTTACATGCTTCAAAAGCACAGAAAACATCCACGCATGTTGCTCACAGGTTACCTATATGCGCGTGGAAAGCTATTTTTAAAAAACGGATAGAAAAGACGCACAGCAGACGGAAGAAGTGGCTGCCTCCCAGCGGGGACGGCGCGGAGTCTGGGGCCGCATGTGATGTAACGGACCATAGCTCGCACAACACACACAATGCCCCAGAACGCATCTTTATATGTAACTGTATACAGACAACGTTTTATTTAAGAAAACTCTAAATCAATACGATACAAAAATGTTAGGTCAATCCTGGGAGGAAGGTATGGGTGTCAGTTACATTATTCTTTATACTTTTACTTCTTTAAACTTTCTTAAAGTAAAAATCCTACACACCTTGCAGGCCTCCCCCAGGCATGTGACCCGCCTGACACGGCTGCCGGACATGCACCCCAGCCCCGTGCCCAGGGAGCAGCTCAGAGGAGGATCTGTGGCTTCCAGAGGGCTTATAAGGACAGCCACCTTCCCTGCTGACATGTGATTTTCCTTCAGCTTTGCCGTCATCAGATCCATGCATCTGAGCACCCCGCAAAACCAGGACAGATCTGCCAAACTCGGAAACACCGTTCCCCGTTCTGGGTGGAGGATGCCAGGTGGCACACAGCTGGACAGAATCCTGGCCAGACGTACCCCAGAAACCTTCAAAGGCATGGCACATGCCAGTGGCCTGCACAGCACAGGCGTTTTTCAGGGCACTTGGCCCCCAGGGCCCGGGCCACCTGTGATGTGGCTAAGGAGCAGAGAGCAAGGGCTGGGGGCACGCGGGGGGCGGGGGGAGGTGGTGGCGGAGTCAGGAGCCTAAAGGTGGAGTCTCTGCCTGCCCCCTCTCCCCACCGAATGGGGATTTCATTCACAAGGGGGGACTGGACCGGGAATCACTGCTCTTCAGCAAAGGAGTTCTAATGAAATAAAAGGGCCACAGGGTCCACACCTTCCACAGCACAGGGACCCTAGGTGGGAAGCTATTCATCCGACAAAGAGCGTCAGGCCTTGCTCGAGGGTGAAGTGGGTGGAGATGGGCTCCAAAGCTGGGAGGCCGGAATAAGCCCACTCTCCCATCACAACCGCTCTCCCCCAACCATGGGCCAGATGTGCTGATCCCACACATTTCCCTGCCATGTTGCGACTGAGCTCAGTGGGGCCAGAGGCTCTGGCCTGATTCTATAGGTCTGAGGAACACCCAGGAATCTGTACTTTGTAAAAGCACCCAGAAAGTTCTGGAACACAGCAGACAGGCATAGGAACTCCTGCTGGGCCACTCTCCCTCCTTTGTCCCCAGACAAAGCCCTATCTACAGAAATGCACCAAGCACCTGGTAAACTTACTTGAGCACCTACCAATTTAACTTGAGTTTTGGATTTCCAATTCTTTTCTCTAGATAAGTGTTTGTCAACTCCTAGAAAGGTGGCAGATATGGGGCTCCCCACTCCACCCTGACATATCAGCTCTGGTGGAAAAGCAGAAACACACCCAGCAGAGGAGTGAAAGCAGGGGTCTGGATAATCAGAACCTGGAGAGGCCTCTGTGCTTCCCCAGGGCACACACAGGACCCACCTTGTCGTGTTCACAACCAAGGACACACGCATGGGACCACCTTACCCTGTTCTCACTGAGGACACACAGGGGACCCACCTTGTCGTGTTCCCACCAAGGACACACACAGCACCCAACTTGTCCTGTTCACAACCAAGGACACACGGGACCCACCTTGTCGTGTTCCCACCGAGGACACGCATGGGACCCACCATGCCATATTCACAACCGACGCACATGGGACCTACCTCGTCATGTCCACAACCAAGGACACACGCGGGACCCACCTTCTCGTGTCCACAACCAAGGACACACACACAGGACCCACCATGCCACCTAACACTTGCTAAAACACACAGGCACCAGACCCAGAAGCAAAATATTTCTTTCCACATTTTTTTTAAAGATTTTTTATTTATTTATTTGACACAGAGAGAGAGTTAGCAAGAGCAGGAACACAAGTGGGGGAGTGGGAGAGGGAGAAGCAGGCTTCCCGCAGAGCCGGGAACCCGATGCGGGACTCGATCCCAGGACCCTGGGATCATGACCTGAGCCGAAGGCAGACACTTAACGACTGAACCACGCAGGAGCCCCTTCTTTCCACATTTTAAGAGGATGACTGAACTCGAGGAGATGCTGGAGCAGCAGGAGGCACACTCAGTCACAGGTGCTGATGGGTGCACAGGGTCCACCCAGCCTGGCCCAAACTGTTTGCCTCTGACTCGGGAATTGGGCAGGGGCTCCTACTCTGCAGGTGTGACCGTGATGGAGAGAGAGAGAGAGAGAGAGAGAGAATGGACGCGTTCACAGAAAGGAGCTCTGAGCCTTGCTCTCCCCGGCCCCTGGCTCTAGCTAGCCCCTCTCCTGCCCAGGGTGAAACCCCCCAGCGTGCAGCTCTGCGGGGCAGGGCTCCCTGGGTCCTCATCCCCTGCTCAGACGTGGCGGGGTGACGCAGCCAGCCAGGCAGGGAAGGAAGAGGTGGAGGGCGACACCCTGGGCCACACGGCTCTTTGACGTGCAAGCCCCTCTTCCCGCCACAACAGGCTGGTGAGATGTTCCCTCTGCTGGCAGAGAGGAGAGGACTCTGCCCATACCAGGGGTGGCAAAATTAATTTTGAAAACAGTGGGTAGCTGTCACCAGAGCTCCGGTCATGGGCTCGATGCTGGCTCCAGAAGAGCACTGGAAAGAAAAACACAGCTCTTTCCTGAACGTCACTAAGTTCAGCACAATAAATTTAACCTGCAGGTTTTACCTCGGAATCCTGTTTGCTCTTCCCTCCGGGACTGTGAGCGTTTGAAACAATATGTACAACTGGGAAACTTTTGTGTTGCCTACCCCCATGGCCCAGGTCTCACGGATGTGGTTACCACTGGCTGTTGATGGGGCAACAAAATGGTCCTGCGTAAGGGAATTCCACTAAAATCGGGGGAATTACACTTTTTAAGTGATACCTAATACCAGCTGGGGATACGCTGCTGAAATACAGCACCTGCTGCAGAGGGAGGCTCAAGCAAGTCCTCTTGAACTAGAACGCCCTTTTCTACCTTAGCAAAGATACAGGATGGAGTTCTTGCTACCAAGCAGTCCTCGAAGTTAATTTTTTGTATTCCAAATACACAAAAAAGAACGACTAACTTACAGACAGTTTGGTGAGCACCTATCTACTGCATGGCCAGCCTTATTCTGGGCATTTTGCATTTAATTCCACTTCATTCTCACATTAAACCCTATGAAGGTTTAATACCGCAGGTGGACGGGAATATGTTAGCCTAGCTTATTGGGAGCAGTCTGCCTACTGGCAAAGAAAAGTCTCAACAAATGTACACTGAGCCCCCCTCTCCTGTATCAGGAACAAGACAAGGATGCCTGTGCTTTGACCACTTCTACTCAACACTGCCCTGGAGGTTCTGGCGAGTGCAATTAAGGCAGGAAAAACAAACGAAAGGTCTGAGAATTGAAAAGAAAGAAAGAAAGTTATAACTATTCTGCAGACACTGTGACTGTGTTTGTAGAAATTGCAAAAGGATCTACAGACAAATTACTAGAATCAGCAACGTGAGTAGACATGGTGAGTGTGCATATTCAATCATGTTTTCATACAGGAGAAACAATGCGAAAAGGATACGCAAAAGCAATGACACCACTTATAATCATGTCAAGAAACACAAAACTACTACAGAATAAGTCTACCAAACGATGTGCAGACCACAACACCGAAAACTGCACGACACCATTGACAGAAATTAAAGGCCTAATGAATAGAAAGGTATATACTAAGTTGATGGAGTGTATGGGTGTTAGTTCTCTCCAAACTGGTGCAGAAGCTCAAGGCAATGCAATTGCAGACAGGGTCTCAGCAAGTGTGTGCGTGTGTGTGAGTGCATGCACAATCAAGTATGTGTGTGCATGCAAACTGGTAAGACGTATATGGCAATGCAAAGGGTGAGGTAACCTTGGAGATCAATGACAATGCTGGAAGACTTGCACTACCAAATAAGAGCCTCTTCTAAGCTACGGTAACAGAGAATGTGGCACTGGTATGCGGACCAACAGACAACTGGAACAGAAATGAGAGTCCTGGAACAGAATCTCACATCCATAGAAAGGATGGTCTTCTCAATGAATGATACTGGGTCAACTGAATCTCCATATGGAAAAAACAGGAATCATGACCCCTACCTCACACCATCCACAAAAATTAACTCCAGATGGATTACAGATCTGGCCATGGAGGTAAAACAAGAAAGCATTCAGAGCACAGGCAAAGATCCTCATGGCACTGGGCACACAAAGATTTCTTACATGGGGAAAAAAAAAAAAAAGATTTCTTACATGGGGGGAAGGCGCTGCTCACAAAGGGAAGACTGCCCACGGATGCTTCTCAGTGCCCTGGGGAGGTTACAGAGACTGACAAGCACAACCCTTCAAATATGATGCTTACATTGGTCAGAGAAACAAGAAAGTTTCTAGAGGGACCCTAAAAGAATGTTTCTTTTGTCCACCAAACTAAAATTAAGATACAAAATTTAACTGTGTGGTTTACAGAACAACAGTGAAAACTGAATCCACAGCCTCACCAAGTTTCCTATGTGAAAGTTAAGGCACTGATTGGGAGAAAGAGGGACCCTAAACCTTGGAACAGGGAAAGGAGGGTGGGCTCCAATGACGCTGAGAAGCTTGAACCGCTGATTCAATCTGAGCCTTACTTGCCAAGAGAAGCAGCCTGTCCTCCTGCATTGGAAAAGAGGTCTCATACCGGGACATTACAGGACCGTTCATGAACCTGAATTCCCCTCCCCATCTGGTGTGGTTTCTTCTTTCCTGACTGGCACAGCAATTGTATTAAGAACTTCTCTTCAGAAGAATGTAGAGGCAAACTACAGATTAAGAGGAGATATTTGCAGTACATACATCACAAAAAGGACTCGTCTCCAAAATCAATATGAAAAAGGCAGAGGACCCAACAGAAAAGTAGACAAGGGCTTTGAACAGATACTGCAAAGTAAGAATATCCCAAATGGTTTTTTAACATAGGAAAATGTGGTTAACCTCATTAATCATCAGATTTACAAATTAAAACCACAAAGCAATAGCACTGTACAACCGTGAGAATTGCTAAAATGGAAAAGACAGGCAGCACCAAGTATGAGAGAGAAAATGGAACAGTCAGAACTCTTACACACTGCTGGTGGGAGTAAAAATAGGCGCACACACTTAGGAAAAAAAGGTTTAGCAGCATCTCCTACAGCTGGACATACACACACCCACTAGCCCACTGACTCCACTCCTAGGTATATACTTTTTTTTTTAAGATTTTATTTACTTTTTTGAGAGAGACAGAGAGAGCATGAGAGCGGGGAGGGCCACAGGTAGAAGCAGACTCGCCACTGAGCAGGGAGCCTGACATGGGGCTCGATCCCAGGACTCCAGGATCATGACCTGAGCCAAAGGCAGACACCCAACTGACTGGACCACTCAGGCACCCCCAGCAGCATTATTCCTATTGAGACCAAACTGGAAAAACCCAAGTGTCTGTCAACAAGAGAATAGCTACATAAATTGAGGTGTATTCATAAAATGCAATATTGTACAGCAGTAATGAACTCTTCCCGAACCAACAAAATAAGTCTTTAAGATGTAATATTAAGCAAAAAACAAACAAAAAACAAAAACAAGGCCAGACACAAAAAGGTATATATGATATGATTCTATTATGGGAAACACAAGAACAGGCAAAAGTGATCTTTGGTGTTGGAAGACAGTTGGGTCAGTGACTAACTGTCGGGAGGGACAATGCAGGGACCCACTAGAGTCCTGGTAATGTCCTATCTCTTGATCTGCATACTTGCTTCACGGTACACTCACTTTTTGAAAATTCACTGAGCTGCACACTTATAATCTGTGCACTTTTCTGTTTGTATGCTATATTTCGGTGAAAAGTTTCCTTCCAAGAAAAGGAGCTCAGATGTTGAGACTACCATACACAAGATATAAAACTATACATACCCTGTTTATTTTTTTATTTTTTTTAAGATTTTATTTATTTATTTGAGAGAGTGAGCAAGTGAGAGAGACAGCATGAGCAGGGGTAGGAGCAGAGGGAGAGGGGGAGGGAGAAGCAGACTCCTTGCTGAGCAAGGAACCCGATGTGGGACTCCATGCGGGGCTCGACCCCAGGACTTTGGGATCATGACCTGAGCCAAAGGCACACACTTAACCGACTGAGCCACTCAGGTGCTCCTACACTCAGCCTGTTTAAAGAAATAAAACACACTTTGAAATCTGTAGAGAACAATCAATTATAAACAGCAACGCCAGGTTTGAAAAATAACCAGTTAGAACCTCTAGAAATGAAAAATACAGTAACAGAAACTACAACTTCAGTGCAACATATCAGACCCGACAGAAAAGAGAATGGGTGAACTAAAAGACCAGTCAAAAGAAATTATCGAGGCAGTGGTGCAGAGAGACCAAAAGAAAGAGAAATTCTACAAGAGGGGTTACAAGATATGGAAGACAGAGAGAGAAGGTCTGACACGTGTTTAAAGACAGCTCCAAGAAGAGAGGAATAAGAATGGGGCGAAGGTGATATTTGAAAAGAAAACAGCTGAGAATCTTCCAGGGCCGACCCAAGAATCCAGTGCACAGGTTTGTGAAGTCCAATAAAAGAAAGAAGAAAGCCATCACAGGAAAACCACCGACTTGCCTCCCTTATGAACGGAGACGAAGAAGTCTCTAATAAGACACTGGCAAACCAAATCCAGCAACAGATAAAAAGGATGACACATCACCACCAAGTGGGACTTATCCCAGGCACACAAGGTAGATTTAACATACAAAAATCAATAACTGTAATACACCAAATCCATAGACTAAGAGCCCAAACCCCGCGATCCTCTCAGCAGACACAGCAAGGAGCTCAGGACACCAGGAACATCTGAGGAAGGGTCTCAACAAATCCTCTTCCCAAAGACCCACACACTCAAAACAGGTGAAATGAAACTACCGTGTAGGACAAAACACAAGGCTGGTGTCACTTAAAAGCGAGAAGGCGGGCGTGAGAAAATCAGGACGTGGCACCTGTGTGCGGGGAAAGGCGAGGGCGGAGTCACGGCGACCCGGTGCAGATGGAGCAGGCGACCAGCAAGCGGGGCCGCGCCTGCGCTCCGGGCACAGCTCAGGTGTGCAGTGCTCGCTCTGTAGGGTTTCCACGGAGCCCAGCGCTCGCCCTCTCCCGCACACGCAGCTACACACACCCCACCCCCGCCTCACAGCTGCACTGCCTTGCCTCTCCGGGGCACAGAGGACACAGCCTGGCTGGCGGAGGGGCCTGCAGGAGACATTGGGGACACCAGAAGCCAGGAACACGGCGCAGAGTCCGCTCTCGGTAACGGTCTACACCAGCCTAGTCTACACCAGTGGTTCTGAAAACGGGATGCTGCCGGGAGGGGTTGAGTGTCCAGGAAAACTTCCAAGGGAACACTGTCCCCCCTGGGATTCTGTCTGCTGCAGCCTAGTCCTTCAGCTGGGTCTTAGGTACACAAATCATTCATTCATCACCCTGTGTCTGCTTTCTGGCGCTTGAAGTATCTCAAAATCAAGCACATGGGTACTGAATGAGAAATATAAACACTTCGCAAACACTGTAAAAACCATTCAACCTCACAAATCCTCCAGGAACACAAACTGCAGCAGTGAGAAATCGTGTTCCCCTGTCAAACTAGCGGACAATTTTACATGACAGAATCGTGCGATGGTGAGGGTCCGGAGATGGATGTTCTCAGAAACTGCTGGTGGGAACGGAAAGTGGCACTGATCCACGCCCAGTTCTAAAAATAGCTCTTAAGCTACATACCACCACTAGATAGAGACATATCAGCATCTAGAGACATCGCCATCCTTCCACAGAGGAACTCCACTTTTAGGTTGCTGTCCTACAGAAATAATCAGAAAGGAATCAAACATTTATGTACAAGCATGTTTATATAAGCATTATTCACAAAGAAAAAATGGGAACTATTCTTAAAATCCAATAGGAATATGGCAGATATGCTCATTCACTGGCATTAAAAATTATGTTCATAATATGAGCAAATAAATAAAAGTTCAAAAAAATGGAGGACATTTAACTGTGTCTATTTAAATTGTGTAAGAAAGTAAATACAACACTAAGAGACTGGAATGATAGGAGGGGGCATTTTAGGTGATTTTTATTCTCTTCTTTATACTTCCCCTATTTTCCAAATTTTCAACAATAGAAATGTCATTTTTTTTTAAAGATTTCATTTATTTATTTGACAGAGAGATAGAGAGAACAAGTAGGCAGAGAGGCAGGCAGAGGGAGAGGGAGAAGCAGACTCCCCGCCGAGCAGGGAGCCCGACGCGGAGCTCGATCCCAGAACCCTGGGATCATGACCTGAGCCGAAGGCAGCCACTTAACCGACTGAGCCACCCAGGCGCCCCGAAATGTCATTTTTTAAGTGGAAAGAAATTGCCTTTTTTAAAAAATTTAATTTTATTTAAATTCAATTAACATATAATGCAGCGTTAGCTTCAGAGATAGAGTTCAGTAATTCATACATTCATACAATTCGTACATTCATATGGTGTTGCATATACAACAGCCAGTGCTCATTACATCATGTGCCCTCCTTAAAGCCTGTCCCCCAGTTACCCCATCCCCGCACCCCGTCCCCGAGAAACTGCATTTTAAAGCACTGACGAGAATTATTTCCATGGTAAAACCTGGACCCTCTCACATTAATTCGAGTCTCAGTCGGGAAACAACATCCCCTCTTTAGAAGGAACTAATAACCCAATTAAGATAATGGGTAACTGAGTAGAAAAAATGCTCAAGCCATTTGTCAGTCAGTCACATACGGAAACAGAGCATTCCAGAACTGTGACACAGAAACAGCGGTGTGGCAGAAGCAAGAATTTTATTTAGCTGGACCCAAGGCCCTATCTGGTTCTCCCAAGATGACAAGATGGCGCTAAGCCCTCTCTCAGAGGACAGGATGACACGTGACAGCTAGCACAGACAGACGCGACTGACCCAGGGGCCGCTTTCCGCTCCAACCCCAGCAGGAGGGCGTCCCCTGGGTCCAGCCTCAGAAGCAGTTCTTCCTATCAGAGCGGAGCAGTCCCATCTCTCATTGGGAATCCTGCCCCCAGAGAAGGGCCACCCCCACCCACCACTCTGCATCTCCCCCCGCAACACGCACCACTGCTGTGGAATAAGCTCCCCACGCTCACCGCTCACCGCTCACCGCAGGTTGGAAGAAACAGTGGGGGCTGTTGCTTTGAAAGTAGAGCAAGAAGACAAAGATGAGAAACTAGGAGACAAAAAAAAAAATCAGAAGAACAGATCCAGAACCTGAATAACAGAAGAGCCAGAAGAAATCATCAAGAGAGTAACGTATCTTTCCAGAACTGAAGATCATGAGTTTTTAGATTAAAATGGCCCATCAAAGTCCAACACACAAGAGAGGTTAAAAAATGCATGAAGGGTCAAGATATGCAAATGGATATATATAAATAATAGTTACAACCATAATTTTTTTTAAGTAAAAAGGTAAGACTCTCCCCCCAGGAGCAAACACACCCTCCCAAGGCACAGGCGACTCTTCAGGGCAAGGCTGGGGAGGGAGCAGCATAAAGAAATTAGGTGCTTTCAGAAGGAGACACGAGGGGGGAGGAAACACAGCGTCTAGCAGCTTCTCCGAGGGGCGCTGGAAGCTACGAGAAATGGGCCAACTTCAAAATTCTAGGAAGAACGTGTTTTCATTCTAAAACTCTACACCCAGATAAACTATTAATCGAGTATTAAGCAGGATAAGGATCTTTTTAGACATACAGGGTCTTAAGCAATTTTAATTCCCATGCGCATTGTGTCCAGTTTAATAGTCCTTTTTATTTTAGTGGTAAGTAATACATATTCCTGTATTGCAAAAAAAAATTTTTTTAAGATTTTATTTATTTATTTGACAGAGAGAGACACAGAGAGAGAGGGAACACAAGCAGGGGGAGTGGGAGAGGGAGAAGCAGGCTTCCTGCCGAGCAGGGAGCCCCATGCGGGGCTCAATCCCAGGATCCTGGGATCATGACCTGAGCCGAAGGCAGACGCTTAACGACTGAGCCACCCAGGCAGCCTACAAAATTGTTCTTAATGATCCCAAAACATACATAGCGCTCCATCCACACCATGGAGTATTCCATAATTCCTAAAGTGAATGAATGAGAACTGTAATAGTAGTGGAGGGAGTTTCTCTCTCTCTGACAAATAAATAAAAGCTTAAAAAAAAAAAAAAAAGATGCAGGGGGGTCTGGCAGGAAAACCAAGTATGTGATCCCATTGCTAAAACAACAAACTTTGACCCAAAGCCCACGCATGTGCCTGCTTGAGTAGGGGCTGCACAGGATTGCCCAAGGGCAGAGAAACTACAGAAGGCCACCGAGGGAGGCAGAATTCTAAGATGACTCCCATCATCTCCGCCTCCTGGGATTACTCCCATCATTGTGTTCAAGGGCCAAGAGATTCTGCAGATGTAATTAAAGTACCGATGGGGTTGATCTTAAGTTACAGAGACAATCCAGGGGGCCCGACCTAATCACGTGAGTGCCATCAGAGCAGGGAGTTTTCTCGGCCAGTCACAGAAATCAGAGACTTGACCTGTGAGAAGGATTTGAACAAGGGGGTGCTCCACTGCGGGGCTGGGAGGGGCCTCTGGTTGACAGCTAGCAGCAGCAGGAGGAAAGGCAGAGGCTAGACGGAGACCCCAGTCCTACAACCCTAAGGAACTGCATGCTGCCGATAACCTGTGGGCTTGAGGGTCCGCAGCTGCCAGGTGAGCAGAGGGTCCAGCTACCCCATGCCAGACTCCCCACCCACTGACACTGTGAGACACTAAAAGGGTGTTGTTTTAAGCCACTAGATGTGTGGTTATTTGTTACGGGGATGACAGTGGATTTGCGTGCCAGGAAGTAAGGCACTGCTGTAACCAATACCTACAATGGGGCAGGTACTCCAGGGTCGGAAGAATTCGAGGAGCATGGTAGATGGAGTCCCGACAGCCTTCAGCAGGCTATTCATAGAAACGTGGGCAGGAAAGACGCTGCTGGTAGGGACTCCAAGAAACAGAGGAGCACTTCCCTAAACTGTCTCCGAGGAAGCAGAAACTGCTGTGAGCAGCGTGTCCCGGGAATCTAGACTTTCAGGGAGCTGCCGCGGAGGCTCACAAGGACATGTGGGTTCCTGGAAACCCAGGAAGGGACCTGGTCGTGCAGAAGCAGGACCTGTAACTGAAGGGCCTGAACAGACTGCTCAGCAGAAGCCACCTAGGCTCTGCTACCTGTCTTGAGAGGCAAAGAGGGGAGAAATGGAAGAATGGAGAATGAAAAGGGAGCCCGACTGCATGACTGCAAATGCTCAGCCTCTCCACATGACAAGAGGCCAAGAGTCAGAACCCGCTGTGGGGGAGTGTGGCACAGAGACGAGGCTCAGTGTCCTGCTCAACCCTCTCTTGGCGCCTCGGAAGGATCTGGAGGTCAGAGCGCTGGGCCACACAAAGACCCTTGCAAGAGACTAAGGGTGTTCCTCATCGGTTCTCTTCATCCAACCAGGGGCGCTGGAGAAGCTTACGAACGAGCACCCTCACATCTCAGCAGAAGCTGGAAGCAGAGAAGGGCCATGTCAGAAGCGTCGTCCGTGGGTGTGGCTTGTGTGACAGTGTATGCCCCAGGAATCCACGCCCAGCACGGCCTCCGGATTCTCCAGAACAAGCAGCTCAGACTAGGGCGGAAGGAGCCTGGCACGACAGAGGCTCCTGACAGGCAGCAGGCTGAGGAAGCCACTCGCTGGGCTGCAGAGGAGTCCCATTTTCAGGGAAAACAAAGGATGGCTCAGAGCCCAGAGGACGGCAGGCAGTGTGTTCCCAGGCCTTGAAATTTAACCACGGACTCCAGCTGCAGTTTGCCGGGCTGGGTTTCAAACACTGCCTGGACCAGCAGCTCCTTCTCGCCGTCCACGGCCCTCTTTCTGACGCAGCACGCCGTGACTCTTGTCCTGCACCTGGCCGGCCACTGCATGCCGGGAGCCTCTGGTCCCACAGGCCCGCAGGTGGGGAGGCCTGCACTTAGTGGATGTACTCGGGCACCTGCTCCGCCCCTGACTCACACTATGTGCATGACAAGCACTGGGACTTGAACGGATACATAACGGCATGAGGCTGTGGGGCCTGGGGACGGCTGAAGCATTTTGCCATTGCTACGGATACAGCTCTAGCCAGACCTAAGATGACCCCCAGGGACCCCTGCCCTTGTATAATCACCTCCCCTGAGTGTGAAGGGACCTGTACATGGGGCAGCCATCCTGCCCCCAGCCAGGCTCTGCTTTATGGCAAAAGAGGCTTTTGCAGGTGTAACTGATCATCAGTTCACTCTGGGTTCATCTAAAGGGAGATTCTCCAGGCAGGCCTAACCCAAGCACATGAGCCTTTAAAAGCTGAAAGGAAGTCAAAGATCTGAAGAACGGGGGAGGGCTGGTGCAATCCTGCTGACCTGAAGGGGGGGCAGGTGGAAAGCAGGTGGGAGCAGCCCCAAGACAACAGCCGGCAGGGAAATGGGAAGCTCAGCCCTATAACGGTGAGGAACTGAACTCTGCCCACAGTAAGGAGGAGCCTCCTGACAAGAGCTCGGCCTGGATGACACCTCGGATTCGACCTGGTGATACCCTGAGATTCCAGTCATGCCAGCCTGCTGATCTGTGAGCTAAGGAAAGGCTGCTATGCGTGGGGTACTTTATTATATGGCAAGAGAACACTGATACGTGTCCACACCAGGTCATTACCATGAAATCGGGAGGAAACAGAATGGCAGAGGCACTGATGCGAGAGAGAATTCCATGGTGAGAAAAAAGTTTCTATCACGTGAACAAATTTATGTGAAATTAAACATGACTGTATTGTTAGCATTTAGAGAGGTGTCTGTTCTCCAAAATACAGCTGACTTTGGACAAGGACAGCATTCCCGCTGGCCATGTGGGGCATAAACAACCGAGAAAGAAGCTGTCAGGCCAACATCTGAACAAAAAGAACCCAGAGGTGGGAGTTTCTGAAGCTACTTTGGTCCTGAAAGCTTTGGCCAGTTCCAGGAATGAGAACAGTGGTGCTGCGAGAAATCGAAGGCCCGGGCTCGCCGAGTCGGAGCGTCCACCAGACACCCTCCCCACTCTCTCGTCCTTCCCTTCCCTGGTTCCGGCTCCATAAAACGCTGCTTCTCTTCTGTCCTCTGGAACAGTCGGAGGTGCAGTATTGGAATAATCCTGTCCTTGAGTATGAGGAAGAACTGGCCTGTACAGACTTCCGGTCCAGTGTTTGCACGGCCGGGGTGGGTTTGGGCGTGTGTCCGAACTGCTCACTCTCTCTCTCGGGGAGACTGTCAAGCGTTCAGTCTTTCTTGAGAGAGCTTCGGTAGGCCATCTTTTTCTAGAAGATTGTCTATTTCATCTAAGTCTTCAAATTCGCTGGCAAAAAGCTATCCGTAAGATCCTTTTCAAAACCCCCTAGAGCAGCTGGAGCTGCACCCCTTTCACATCTGAGACCGCTGCTATGCGCCGTCTTCGTTTTCCTCATCAGTCTTCCAGTTTTGACTACTAGTCTTTTCAAAGAACCCACTTTTCATTTCATTGATCCTCTCCCCTGCATGTTTTCTGTTTGCTTTCTGCTCTACATTGTTTATTTTCTTCTCTCACTGAATTTATTAGACATATATTTTTACCTAATCCAGTAGGCAGGTAGCTCACCAGTGTTCAGGCTTTATTTAGTAAAAGCATTTAAAGCAATGGCCCTCCTTGGGGTGCCTGGGTGGGTGGCTCAGTTCATTAAGCGTCCGACTCTTGGTTTCGGCTCAAGTCATGATCTCAGGGTCAGGAGACTGAGCCCCGTGTCGGAGTCTGCTTGAGATTCTCTCTCTACCTCTGCCCCTCCCCCGACTCATGCTCACACTCTAATAAAATCTTAAAAAATAAAAAAAAAGCTATGCCCCTCCTTCCAAATCCCACATCAGCTGCATCCCACAAGTTCTGGTTCACGTTAAAGTCTTTCTTGATCCCTGAATTACTTGGAAGTGTTTGAACTTCTAAATACCTGAGTGCTGTGTTGGAGACGGCCATCGCTGCTGGTCAGGACCCATTCTCTCCTCCTTCCTAACAGCAGCATGCTGAGGAACGGCGAGGTAATGCGCCCAGCTCACTAAAACTACCTTTTCCAGTGTGTCTTGCAGATAGGCATGGCCAGGCGACAAAGGTCCTGTCAGTGAGCGAGGAGGGCATGTTCCCGTTGGGACTTCTAAGAAAGTTCCATGGAAGGAGGATACGGTTGGCAGGGACATCTCTACCTGGCTCCCTCTTCCTGCCTTAAACATGGATGTGACGGCAGGGGCCCCATAATCATCCTGCACTAGAGGGGACCTTCCAGACTGCAGGCATGAACTAGAACGGTGGGGCTGAACGTGGAAGGGCTGTGGGGCCCTGATGACCTGCAAAGCCACCTGCTGGCCCTGAACCTACCGCTGCCGTAACGTGAAAGAAAAGAAACCTGTCCTGGGCTCCACTGGTCACCTGGCCAAATGTAGTTCCTAACTGACACAGACGCTTCTAAGATACCACTGTGGTATTGGTTTTTTGACCAGAAAATAGTTCACACATATGAAAGCATTTATAACTTAGACTAATAATAAAATGAACACTGCTTCATCCACCACCTAACCTGAAAAAGGTAGAACATTTCTAGGCTCACTGTGTTCTCAAAACTATACCTCCCTGTCCTCTCCCTACCTCTCATCTCACCAAAGGGAAGCACTACTCCGGATTCTGTGATTAACATTCCCTTAAATTATGGTTAGATCACACATTTTTGTAACCCTAAGTTATACTGCTCTACTTTGCTTGTACCCCACTTTTCTGCAATTTTCTTTCTTCCTCAATATTGTGAGATACATCTACATTGACGCACGTAGCTGTAGTTCACTTAACCACACAGCTCTACACTGTTCATTGCATGAAGACACCACTATCTACCCATTCCCCCATTTATGGGTTTGTGGGTTATTTCAAGCTTTAAGCTATCACCAAATGCTGCTACCAACACTCCCGTACTCTTCTCCTGGTGACCCATGGGACAGAGTCTCTAGGAGAGTGCTTCCCAACTCTTCTGACACCATGGCATATGTAGAAAATGATGATATTTACATGCACACTGGAGGAAAACTGGAGGGGTATAGACTTCTGGATGCAGCCGCAGAGGGGGCCCACAGACTGGCACCTTGAGGGTTCAGGAGACCAGTAAAATGAAGCACATCAACGTCCCACAGCCCGGTGGCAGAGGTATGCGCGAGCAGGCCAATGGTGCTAGGTAAGTCCAAACTGTCTCCCGAGCGAGACACTTCCTGCTTTCAAAGACCCTGGGCTAGAGCTCCCAAGGCTCCCCCTCCTCACAAGCCCAGATGTTGTTAGACTGACATTCTGTAAGACAAATGTCTGTGCTCTTAATTTGTGTTTCCTCACTGCTAATGAGATGGGGCATCTTTCTGTGCTTACTGTCTATTCCTAGCCGCTCTTCTGAGACACCTGTGCACTTCTTTTGCCCATGTTTTATTGGGTAGTTTGATCTTCTTAACCAGATTGTTTTTGGCATCCTTGATATATTCCAGATAGTAATCATTTGTTAGTTTTATGTATTCTAAAATCTCCCTGCTTGAGCTTGTTTTTCACTTTTCACTGTTCATTATTTAATACAATTAAGAGATTCTGTTCATCAGCCTTTAATGGTTTGAGCCATTTTTGTGTGTGGGTGCCTTTTTCAGGAAATTCTTCTCTACGCTATTTGTTACTGAATAAAATAAAACCTGTTTTGTAATCAAAGAATATGCTCTATGAATCAGATATTCTGCAATATGCTGAGTCTTACTTTCTGATCAAGCAGGAGGCTAGTTTTTGCACATGCCCAGTGCTTATTTGAGAATGATATACACTTTCCACTTGTTGGGTGGAAGGTACTATAATAAATATCCAAGAGATCAGGGATGACAAACGCCAGCCGCGGGGGAGGGGTGGGGGGGTTAACAAATCCAGCCCTGGCCATCTGCTTACATATCATCTCTGGCTGCCTGCATTCCACAAAGGCAGAGTTAAGTAGTTGAGACAGAGACCGTATGGCCTCACGAAGCTGAAAACATTTACTATCTAGCCCATTATAGAAAAAGCTTGCCAACCTCTGTTGTACTCAAAAACCTTTTTTTTTTTTTTTTGGTCTGCTTGATATCAATTAATCTGCTTTAAATTAGAGCTGCTTTAAAATCTTCTATGACAATGACACTGGCAATTCTGCTAATCCTCGCTTGTTATGGTACTTTATGTTGAGGCTAATTTATTAGGTGAAAATAAGTTCTAAATTGTTCCATTTTCATGGTACATTATTCATTCTATTGTTAAGAGCAGTGGTCACTCTTGTCCCTAGTTGTTATTTCTGCTATGAAATCTGCCTGGATGATACTGTCACTCTAACAGTCTCTTTTCCTTAGCATGTATTTCTTCCATTCTTTTATATCTTAGGTTTTGGATGTGTCTCTCATAAACAGCACACAGCTGCACTCAGTTTTTCCGTGGAATCTGACACTCTTTAGTCAGGAAGTCTGGTCCATTTGTTATATACAGTGACATATATTTGGTTTCTTTTCCACCATCTTAGACTGTATTTTCTTTTTCCCTGTTTTTCCCTATGCTCCTCCCCCTCCCTTTTTTTGCCTCCCTTTTTCCTGCCTTCTTTTGATTAAAATTATTTTTACTCCATTTTTTACCTTATTGAAGTTTTAGCCTTTTCACATGTTCCCCTAACATTATAACATGAATTCTAGACTTAATGAAGATTTCATCAGCGTCTTTATCCTCCTCTGCAACAATATAAGAGCATCAAAAAAATTTATTTATTTGAGAGAGAGAAATGGAGCAGGGGGATGGGCAGAGGGAGAGGGAGAAGCAGACTCCCTTTTGAACAGGGAGCCCGACATGGGGCTCGATCCCAGGACTCCGGGATCATGACCTGAGCCTAAGGCAGACACTTAACCGACTGAGCCACCCAGGCATCCCGAGCATCTGAACCCTTATTGTCAGATTTAAACCCCTTTGCTTGCTTCTTTATTTTTATTGTTTTGTTTTCAATGGAGAAATACATCATGTTTTCAAAATAGCGCTTGAAAAATACAAGGTGTACAGGTTTTATAAAACAAAGCCAACTCCAGCCACGAGACACTATGTACATCCTGTGAAAAAACTAGTCTGATATTCAGTTAATGAAAACTAGAAAGCTCCAAGTTCCCAGCTTGGTTAAACAAGTATAGTTACATGAAACACTTAATAAACTAATTTTCCCCCCAATGTGTAAATAGAATGACAAGACTACATTTGTGCCTGGCAACTCCAGCCGGACCCCACAGTTATCTGAAATGCACAGCTCCAGTGCACACTTCACCCGACTTACTGCACCGGAAGGGCAAGGTGACTGCACAGGGCAAAGATGTGGGCAACAGGAATACTGTGCACTTGACATCACAAAGTAGGGGTGAAAATAAAGCCTCAATTACTGCAGAGCCTAAAAGGAAGAAGACTATATTCCAACTTTGGAAAGTTAATCTAGAAGGATAGGGAAAGGGTTTAAGAAGTTATAGTTTCACATGAAAAATGCACACGTGGTAGAAAGGAACACAGTTGGAGGAGGGCAGGAATCAGGACCAGGCTAATTGGAAAACCTGTCAGGCTCGCTGTGTCCAAATCAAGACAGACTAAGTTTCCATTCATCTACATCTGCTGCCATTCATGTGTCCTCAACGGGGACACCCTACCACTTAGCTATGAGTGGTCTTTTTTTTTTTTTTTAATTTAAAGGAAGGCATTCCTAATCTCTTGTAGGGTAAAACAAAAACAGGAAGCTGCCTAGTTATCAAGTGCTTCCTAGAAACTATTTTGTATGTTTCTACATATAAAATTTACTGATAAATTTTAGCAAGTCCTTTAAAAATAAAAATTGGTTTAAATATTTTGGGGAAAATGCCTTTTTGCTGACATGTTTAAATTGGAAATTAACTTTACCATAAGCAGATACTCTGTGGAGCATACAAATTTCTCATATGTATAGCTCCAACAGCCATCCAAGACCAATAACTGTATCCCAATTCATTACGTTCAGTGAAGTGAAATATTAGCCATGGAACCAAAATCTAGTGTTTTGTACCATGTGGCCACAGGATTGTGGGTTTCACATAATGGTTAAGAATACACTAGCATTCTGAGGTTTTTTTAATGAATCTACATACAAACATAAAGAAGGGAGGGGAGGCAAAAAGCTTTTTTGTTTTAGGACAAATCCTTAAGGACAAGAGAATATGGAGGTTTGTTAGTTCTGACACAGTATTTGCTGTTTGATTGCTGATTGTATGCACTCTAAAACAATTCCACAGATAAAACCAACATATTATTTCTTGATTGCGTCCCGACAAAACCAAAGACTTACTAATCACTGTTTCAATGTCAAATATATACCCTATGAGCTGACACTTCATTTTAAAGGATTACAGCTACCTCATGGGGACCGAGGTAGATGGATTTTTATGCTTTTTCTGACGTTTGGTACACACTACACAATGGCATCCAGTTTGACAATTAATAATGAAGAAAACTCTTCAGGAAAAAAACTAAAATGCATCCTTAAAATTAGTTCTACTTTCTAATAAAAATATACATAAAGTGCATCATCAGTATAAGGAATTCTGATACCAGTTTGTATTGCAAATTTTCCCAACAACGCATCAAACATAAATCCAGTCCAGATGTCATGCATGGGTACAAATATAGCCGGAGGGTTTTTTTTCTCGTTTTTCTCTCCATGGGCAGTCGTCCTTTAAAATAGTTACTATAACTGCTGCTGACGCATTTATGATAGTACTTCTAGCATCATATAGTAACCTGGACTTCTGATCAAGATTAGCCAAGTAAGGGAAGTTACCAAATAAGGCTAAATCTAGTTTAGTCAAATCTAGTTTGGTACCCTTCACTCTCCTCCTTTAGCACTTGAAGACGACAAGTTGAGTTGGCAGATACAGTTTATGGACTCTTGAGGCTGTTTTTATCAGTTCAGTCTGTCTTACTGAATTCTTGGGAACAGGAACAGGATTTGCAAGGGAGAGCTGGGATATTAGTAAGTTCTGTACTGGATGTCTGCCATGAGGCCATCCACTGTCTGAAGAGTTTCTAACAGAGTTGTACTTGTCTCTTTATGAGACTGTTCCTCTTCTTTTAGTTTCCTTGGTCCTTTATGCCGTGAGAATGTCTGCTAGACTCCCACTATAGGATTAGCTATGTTTGTCGCAGTGCTCCCTGAAGGCCTGGGCGGATGGTTTACCAGACGTGTTGAAGAAACAACTCTGGCAACTGTGGCCTTCGGTGGTGGAAGAAGGGCTGGCTGTGAGGCAGTCTGAGGAATGCTTTCACTAGATGCACCCCCTAAGCTTTCACCGGGATTCACCTGTTGCAAGGAAACTTCAGTAACTTGTACGGCAGTCACAGATGCTGCCATTACAGCAGGAGCAGGACTATTTCTGCCCTGAGAGCTGCCAGTCACTGGGCCAGTCTTCATAGTGCTAGTAGGTGAAGGCACAGACATGCTGTCTTCCCTGTCTGCAGACAAGTCAAGGCTGCTGTCACTCAAAGATGTTAAAGTGACACCTTCCGTTGAATGTGTTTTCTGTTTCTGAAGCACATGATTAGGCAGTAGCTGGTGAAGTTCCTTTCTTCTTAAATGCATTGCAGCAATTTTCATATCCATCTCAAACATCTTGCTATTTATTGCTTGCCTATAAACTGTATCTGTGAAAGACTGGATATCATAGGTGAGATCAATACTGAGAACGTCAGAGTTTTCTGGCTTTTTTAACACTAACCCAATCACCCACATCGTACGAAATTCTTCCTTGTCAGGATTTTCTTTAGGTGCCGGAAATGACTGAGGATTCACATGCGCCAGAGTAATAAATTCATTCTTCTCCAAGCTTCCAACCAGAATTCGGATTTTTGATTCCACCAAGCCCACCCATTCTAGATGCTGTTTTTCTGTTGGTGCACTTGCTAGAAGTACAATATAATGCTTGTACTTTTGAAAGAAGCTTGGAGCTTCAAAAAGCTTGGACCACTCTGCCTTACTCAGCAAAATTTCATGCGTGATAGCAAGCCCTTGTTTAAACTCCTCGATCATGACCATCCTTGTTGAAACAGACACGTTGTATGTGGAGTTCTGCTGTGGGTACGCTGGTGTGATTATGGGCATAAGATGGTACCTATCACTGGGATTTACTCTTGGGTCCCATACAGGCAAATTAAGATTCTGCTCTTCAGGCTCTTTCAGCAGCACTGGATTTGGCCATTCCCATTCAGAAAATACCAAGAAAAACTTACGTACAAGAGTTGATGCTATTGCATTTGGGTAGAGCTGGCAAGTTCTTGCTACCAGCATGGCCCAGGAAACACCTCCTAGGAAGCCTAATATATTGGAATAGATATTGTGGCATTTGGCCCACAGTTTGATGGCTCTCAGAGTTAACCTGAAGTTGTCAATGTTTGGGACGAGATGTAAAATTTCATCCGTCACCCGGCAACCGTTTAGGCTTCTTATGCATCTAATATCTAAGTTTTTAAGCAGACTGTCATCTCTTAGGTCCAAATCTTCTGGAATAGTCTGCAGTGCCAATCTTGCAAACAAAATATCAATCTCTATACCATCAAAACACAGTTTAATAACTGGTACAAACGCCTCCTCAACAGCCCTTAAATCTTTTACTTCTTCGTGTAGTTTCAATTTGTCATAGAACGAGGTGAAAAAGTCGCTTCGATCAACATGTCTCGGTGCAACGCACAACGCATCAATATCAGCACCTTTCGTGTGCACGCCTAATCTGTACGAGCCAAACGTAAAGATCTTCCCGCCGACATTTTCAATTACAGCTTGTGGAAGGCTCTTGCTTTCACTGATTTCTCGTATCCACTCCTTTACCAGATTATTTAATTTTTCCAAAATTAAAATCCTGCGCTGCAGTTCCTCTTCCTCTTCAAAAACCCCAAAGGGCTTCAGGGTTTCAATTAACTTCTGGGTAAGTACGCAGTCAGTCTCCTTGGGGGCCGCTAAGCTGATGGGGGAGGAGATGCCATAGTGCTTGCGCGGCGGCGTCTGTTGTGATCCCGGAGTTGTCACCGGAAACGGCATCATCTCTAGCGCCGGCCCCGCCACGCCACCTCCCCCGCCACCGCGACCTCCACGGCCGCTGCCCGGGTCATGATCCGCTGAGGCGGGGGGGCGGGGCTCCCACCGGCCCAGGTCCAACCCGCTCCCGCTCCACTCCCGCCGCTTCAAGCGCCTCTCTGCCGTCCCCTCGGCCCCAACATGGCGCCTGGGCCCTCAGAGCTGCATTCTAGAAGGGCCACGCACGCCACGTATGCCACGGAGCCTGCACGCCGCGCGGAGCCTCACGGGAGTTGTAGTTTCCGAGGTCCCGCCGCAGGACTCGGGCTGGTGCAGGTGGTCCGGGGTACGCCTTGTTTTCGGCTTCATCAGTACTGTTTACACACACCTACCGTCTTGTCCCTTGATCACCATTTTTCCTTACACCCCAGATCTACTGCCTCTCCAGGGGCAGCTTCGGGTGGCCTTCGCCCTAAGGCGCGTCCTTCAGAAACCCCTCACAGTGAGGGTCTGCTGTGCAAGGCGCCTCCCGTTGCGTCGTCCGGGGCCCGGCGCCTGGCTGGTGGTTTAGTGGGTCTGCAACTCTGGGGTGGCAGTTCTGTTCTTTCCAGCTGGCAGGTCCTGTCCGCCACCTCTGGTGTCTACAGTTTCTGTTGGGAAGTCTGCAGTCTGACTGACCTGCTCACCGGTCTTTTCCTTCTGGCAGCTGTAAAGATCCTCCCTATCCTCAGTGTCCTGCAGTGTGACCACCACTCGGTGTCAAGGGGTAAACTTTCCATTTACCTTACACTGTGATTTCTGAATCGTAAGATTCGTGCTTTTCACTCCATGACCTCTGAAGAAGCTCAGGCATGGCCTTGGAATATGCTGTACACACCATTCTCTTGATTCTCCTCATGTACACATGTGATAGACTCTCTCATTGGGTTCTCATGTCTCTTACCTCCTGCTTCTTCCTGGGTGATGCCAGATCTACCTCTCAATTCTCCAATTCTCTCTTCACTTGTACTTAGTCTGCTGTCTAAGCCAGCACTGAAGCATCCATTTAAATACTTACATTTTTAATTACTAGAAGCATTATCTTGTTCTTCTCCAAATCTTCCCTGCCTCTTCGGAAGACACCTATTATTTCCTGTTTTCTTTCTACCTTTTATTCAGTAAACATTTTGAACTTATTTAATATTCTACAACTAATGGCCCCAATTCTTAATATTCTTGAGAATCTGATTCTAGCTTGTTTTCTACTGACTCAGACAGGCATTGCTTCATGGGTCTTGTAATTTTTGGATCATGAGCTCATCTCTGGTGAGGCTTGGGATGCCTGTGTGGATGTCCTTCCAAAGAGGAATTGCTTTGTTTCTATCAGATGTCCTTGTACACTATCAAATTTTACCCTATAATTTAATTCCTTTTCCAGGGACTAGCCAGATCACCTAAGTAGTGTGATTTCAAACCCCAAACATATGTGAAAAGAAAAGTGGTTTTTGATTCTAGGGAAGAGTTTTCCCCACCCAGAACCCAGACTGAGAAAGAGAACTCTTTGTCACCTCCTTTCACCAAGTATCAGATTCTTCCTATTCCATCTTTTCATTCAGTGTGTCGCCCTTCAAGAGTTGCAACCATATCCAGGTGTTTCCCTGCCTCTTTAGGTCCTGAAGCTCTATGTCTCTTTCTTGGGCAGCTGCTAAACTAAAGTTTCTTGATTATAAAGACTGGCAAATGCCTCTAGAGCAATTATAGTTCAGCTATAGAATCAGCTAAGATTCTGAGGTTTCAAAGTACCTCTTTTTGGTTTTTTTCACCCCTGCTGATTTACTTTATTTTCTTGGGTACTCAGCTATGCATCTTAAAGGAGATTTTTTTTTTTTCCTATTTCAACCAACACTTCCAGGTACTTTATATAGAAAGATTTTCTAGGATAAGTAATCCCACATATTACAAGAAATATAAGTACCTATTTTTCAACCCATTTCAATATAGTTTACATGCTCAACATTCCAGCAACACAGCTATCAGTAAGGTCTTTGGTGACTTCCAAGTTGTTTAATCCAATGGATCCAATTGTCTACATCTTTTTTGCCCTATAGTAGCCTCTTCTTGGCCTCCATGGCACCACACTCTTTGTGCTGTCTTGTACATCTTGGGCCTCCCCTCAGCCTGATTTGCTGACTGCTCCTCCATTACTTAGCCTCTAAAGTTGGTGTTTCTCTAGTTTCCATATTAAGCTCTCATTTCTCCTTATCTTTTGTACATTCACTACCTAGATCTCAATTTTCACAGCTTTAAATATCACCTATTTACAGCTTAATTTAAGCTTTTGTAACAGACTCTTTTTAAGTATTTATTTATTTATTTATTTATTTATTTATTTATTTATTTGAGAGAGGACAGGGGAGAGGGGCAGAGGGAAAGGGAGAGAATCCCAAACAGACTCCACCTGAGCACAGAGAGAGCCCGACATAGGGCTCGATCTCACGACCCTGAGATCATGACCTGAGCCGAAACCAAGAGTCGGACACCTAACCGACTGAGCCACCCAGGCGCTGCATAACAGACTCTCTTCTAAGCTCCAGATCCATATTATCTGACTTCCTATCTACCACCTCCATTGAATATCTGAAACTTAACTTAGTCTAAAGAGGGCTCTTATTCTTCCCTCCATAATTTGTTTCTCTCCCAGTAGTCACCATTTTAGTGAATGGCATCTCCATCCATCTGTGCATACCAGAAACCTGGAAGTCATTCTCAACACCTCCCTCTTTCTCATACTCAATATCTAGTTCATTTACAAATATTGTTGATCCTACCTCTAGAATATATTTGGGATTCATACACTTCTCTCTACCTGTTCCCTCATAACTCTACTCGAGATTACCATCAACTCTCATCTAGACTCCTATAAAAACCTAATTAATCTCCTATTACTGACCTTTTTGAGTATTTTCTACTAGGATCCAGAGTGGTCTTTTAACCCCTTCAGTGGCCTCCCATTATACTTAGTCTAAAATCTAAAATACCTAACAACCCAGGTTGGTCTTCCCCTGACCATCTCTCCAGCCTCAATGCCCACAGCTTTCCCCCATGCTCCAGCCACATGGCCTTCCCCCAATGCCTGGCATTCGCTTCACTGTCTCTCGTCCCGAGTCTGTACACAATGCTCTTCTCTCTGCCCAGAAAGCTCTTCTAGCTCCACCAAGTGCCTACTACTCTTCACCTCGTTAACGTCTTGTCATTCTTGAGACTAGCTTAAAATTTATCTCCTCAGAGAGAATTTTCCTAACCTTCATGCTAAATTAGCACATGTGCTTTCCCTCCACAGCACTTATCACAATTTGTAATTATGTTTTCCGTGTGATTGTTTCTTTGCCTTTACTTCCCACTAGACTCTTAGCTCCACGAGAACACGATCTCTTTGTTTTGTCAACTGCTATATATATATATGTATACACACACACACACACCTAGTCAAGCACCAACAGATATTTGCTGACAAATTAATGAATGAGCACAGTTCTTTTTCCTTTGAGTCACTGGTAATCAATATCCAGAAGACTCATTTCTTGAATTCTGATTAGGTAGAGGTCAGTTTCAAATCTACACATTGTAACCTCTGGGAAGTCATTTCGGAACTCGATTCACAGCTACTCATGCCAGTTGGCTATAGGGAGTCTCTACGGCCGCATGACTCTAGCACCCCACTACACTACAGCACCTTCTGACCTAAAAGTGTTTCCAGGGGGGATTTTTGTGGGTCAGGGGCTCATACTCAGTGCCTAAGGACGTGGAAGGACCACACAGGAAAACACGCCATTGTCATGGCCGCCTTTCTGCAGAAGCCGCGGTCCAGCAGTGCTTACTAGGAAATGAAGTAGACATATCCACAAGCCAGCAATTCCATTTCTGGGAGAACACCCTCAGAGAACTCTGCACAGACCCTCAAGAGGGAGGGTATGCCATAGTTTGTAGCAGGACGAAGCTGGATGCAACCTGAGTGCCCATGATTTGGGGAATGGATAATGTGGTATATGTATATGATGGGAAACTATGGCTCAGTCAAAAGCAATGAACTGAAATTTACAGCACCACAGGTAGATCTTAATCTTATTATGTAGTGTCCCTAGTTGAACAGAAAGGTTAAACTTTTATATATTTAAATCCATCTACCTTTTCCCCTTACGGTTTGTGCGTTTTAAGCCTTCTTATGAAATCTGTCTTTCTTTTAGCTGATGCCAATTATCCCAACACTGTTTACAAAATCATTTCCCCAATATCTGTGATGCAATCCGCATTGCACCAAATTCCCACTGGGTCATTCAACATCGTCTGCCTTTGCCTTCTCTATTCTGTTCCCTCCATCTGCTTGGACGTTCCTGCCCCCAAACCACATGCCTTAATTACCATGGTTTTAAAACATGTCTTGGAGCTAAGGAGGTCAATCTCCCCTACCCCTGCTCATCTTGTTCAAACCTATCTTGGGCATCTGAAAACCAGGCTCCTTTCCCAAAGATGGACTCAGTCTGTGCAAGGACAGCACAGAAAAGAAGGTGGACTTGGGCCTCACTTACTGCTTTCACTCTGTACACATCTGAACATGTATTCAAGATCTCTGGAAACATTTCTGCCACTTCAACCATCAGAAGGAAAAAAAAGATAGTTGACTAGCATTCTCTGTTTATGTGAGTATATTATCTAAAACCAGTAAGAGACACTATTCTATATGATTTAAATATATCCCCCAAAAGTTTTTCCCCAAAACTATAAGTCACTTTTAGGAACCAACAGATATCAACCTGCTTTAAATGTTAATAAAACATAGTTGTTAATATATTAATACTTCTTGTAAATGCTTCACATGGTTAACTGGACCAAGTGAGGTCTCTCTATCCATTTAACCAAATCCGAAATTTAGCTTTTATGTCTACCTGTTTCAAGACAACTTTAAAGAGGCTGATTCATCTTGTTGCAGTATGGTACAACACAGAAGGCATCAAGAACCAGGCGGATTTGTTGTACTATGCTGGCTAATGGGGTTTTTAAAATATACTTCTTCCAGAAATTTAAAATCAATTTCAGTAAAACTATAAAGAGGTTTTAGAAAATATGAGCTAAGTGCTATTTAGTTTATAGAATCACTAGTTACTCATACAACCAATTAACATCCACTCTCACACTGTGAGCATCCCATTGGGGGCCAAATGTGAAGAAAGATGAGGAACCGCGGACCTGAGGGCTGACAGATGTCTGGTATTCCTGCTCATCCTCTCAACCTGACACCTAATCCCTTCTGTCTCCAACACCCCAGGAGAGCCTGCAGCCCCATAGGCATGGACTTCCTTCACTGGCTAAATTCCTTCCCTGCAGTGTCCACACTGGCCATTCCTTAGCCAATTCCTCTTATAGTTTACACCTTGTCAACATTTTACACCAGTTCTGACCTCCCCCTGTGGATTCTGTGGTAAGCTTTGGAGGCTCCTTATATAATGTGGCCGGAAGTCCCCGGGGAGGCGGGGGTGCTGCTGGCCAGGCCCCGGGTGGGCGCCACCAGCTTGGGGAACAGGGCAGTTAAGCCTCCTCCAACACTGCACTTTTATGTGAAACTGAAGGCTGTGAACTTTTTAAAAATCTACACGGTGAATTAAAGGATGAGATGGGCTGCAAGTAACCATTCAACTTTATGTTCTCTTTGAATTAAAAATCCTCAAAAATATCTTTTAAGCTCAATTACTTGAGACTGATGAGAAAAGTTAGCAGTTGTCTTGCTTTTCACCAAACCACATAAAATAAACTCTGCCCACAATGATTCTATCCCTGCAAATATGCTCTAAGGAGTCTCACTCAAGACTCCCAAGGCAGTTACTCCTAAATAAAAGGAGAAGAAAACCCAGATCACCTCATTCATTCTGAGAGAAGTTATTAAAGATCAGATTCATAGCAAGAGAAAACTGTCAAAAGCACGAGAGGTTGGGGGACGTGTGAGGACAGGATTCATGGTGCACAGCGGAGACAGCAGAGGGCTCCCATGCAGCCTTCACATTTCTGTCTGTCACCAGGGTCCAGGCTCTATCTGCCCACCTGTGGATGGAAAGGTGGAAGGAACCACACACCAAAGTCAGGCGCTCAGAGACAACGTATCTGCCACCACCGGCCCCTCGCACCGGGCCTGAAGGAGAGGGGAGACTGGCGGATTGTACTGTCAGGTGCCCGGGAGGCACATTCCTCGTCACTCAAGCCACAATTTGCACTAGGGACTTCCACCCCGTCGGCACACCACCCTCTCTCCTCCCCATCCCCATCCCCTGGCAAAGAAAATGGATTCCAGCTCTGGAGTCTTAGATGCACACAGGAAGTGGGACTTAGAGAGGAGCTTGCTCTCCTTACGTGCATCAGTCCTGCAACAGGCACTTACCGAGCACCCACTGTATGCCCCACACCATAGACACTTGGAGGGTGGGGAGTCACCAGCCCCACGGCTGAGGCAGAGACACCCTGCGATGGCGCAGCCTGCACACCTCAGTCACAACAGCTTGGGACACGCTCTAAGCTTGCTTGCTTCCCAGAGGACACCCAAAGCAGAGGAGACCCTCACTGCAGGGAATGGAACAACGCCAAGCCTCCGAGGGCCATGCGGGCCACACGGAAGGGCATCCACGGGCAGAAAAAGCAGCTCTGCATATCACCCTCAAGACACTGGGCTTTCAAGGCGCCCCCGTCCCTCAGTGAGCCACAAGACAGAGCATGGCCTGAGGACCATGAAGGCACGTACCACTGGTCCCAGTGGTGAAGCACTTGGTGTGGTCAACAAACTAAGCTCAGGCCGCCAGGTTCAAATTGGTGGTTCCCAATCCAGGGCAAGTTTGCCCCCAGGGACACCCGCCAATGCCCGGGGACATTTTTGGTTGCCACAGCGAGTAGGGGTGTTGCTAGCAGCTAGCGGGCAGAGGCCTGGAACTGCTACCTACCCTCCAGTGTACAGGCCGGCCCTCGCAGCAAACCATGGGCCTAAAACATCAGTGAGGCCAGGCTTCAGAAATCTAGGCTAAATACACTATTCTGTCTTGGAGACACAAACAAACCTTCTCTCTCGCCCTTCCCAAGCTGCTGATAAAGACCACATGGCCCAGCTGTCACCCCTCCCCGAAGCGCGCAGAGGCGATTACTGTCTACATGTCAGTGACAGGATCCAGAGCCCTGTCTATGCTCCCGATCCTAAACACCAGCCTTCTGGGAATATGCGAGTAGGAGAGGCCTTGCTGCCCCACCTACGCCAGCCGCCTCTCTCCCGGAGCAGATGCACAGTATCTGGATACTCGGGAAACCCGGGGGAAGCGAGCAGCTGTGAAAAGACTGTTTATGAAAACAAAACCCCAAGTGCCTGAGTGCATAACTATGGGTGCATAACAGTGGTCCACGGTTAAGGAGAGCCTCTGGGAAGCATCCGGCACACCTTCTTTCACACCTTGATACAGAGGGGACCCCCGTGAGTCTGCAGGAGAAGGGCCCGGGGTGGGTTCCTTGCACCCGCTCCCAGCTGCTCCCCAGCTCCAAAGAGCAGCCAGGACGCACGCCCTGGGTGCTGGCTCTGGCTCACTCTGAAACCAGGACTAGCGAGCCCCGACTCACAGGCCGGCGTGAAGTCACGTGCACGCACACACACCACACATAATGCGCACGCAGGCAGTCCCCTCCCTTTTCCACCACTTTCCCCAGATGAGGTAGACCACTGGCTCACTGGAAGAATCAGGGCAAGCTCGCCTGCTCTTTGGGGGAAGAAGGAGGACAGAGAAGCATGGAGCACCATCCGGCAGCGGCGGGAGGGGGGCGGGGATGCCAAGCAGGAGACGCTGGGCGAAGTCTTCCCGAGCAGGCAGACCAACAAGCTTGAGATTCTTTCTCATTATCAGGCTTGGCACAGAATCATCAACACACACGGAACACTCGGTTCAGCAACTCGGGGTCAGCTCAGACAACCCACAGCCTGCGCAAGCCTCACCATCTTGACCATCATGGGCAAGGGGGACAGCATGGGCAAGAGGCCCTGGAATGCCCAGACCACACCCCAAGGGAAGGCCAGCAGTGAAGGACGTCTCCCCCGGGTCCAGGAGGCCTGCTTCAGGCAGGTAACACAACCCACTTCCAGCCCAGAGAAGTGTGTCAGTGAGACTGGTCCTATTCAATAGACTCTTTATTTGAAAGATTTTGCAAAACCAACACCAAGTTGAATAGGCTGTGGGCAATGGGGCCTTCTCTTGCCTCGACTAACGTAAAAGGAAGGCCATCTACAAGGGGCTAGTGAACAGGAGACAAAGTCCCCTGTCCTGCAGATGGCATCTGGCCCCCGGTCCCCCACCAGCCATCACCTGTGCAACACAGAGCAAGCTTTCCAAGGCCCTGGCCAGGTACCCAGAGCACAGTGACCCCCTATGCCTTTGCCCTCCACTCAGCAGAGAAATGACCAGGAGACAAACACCACTGCAGCCCCTCAGCAGGTCTGCCTGGCCTCATGGGAGAGAAGGCAGGACCAGACGACAAACCAAAGCCTGAGCCTGCAGGGTGGGGGTGCTCGGGGTGCTGGTCCAGGGAGGCTTGGAAACACCACCACCAACTACACCTGGGCCTGCTTTTGATTATCATCGTGCGCCGGCAACTCCCAAACCATCAGTGATAACCGTCCCCGTCAGAAGACCCCCAGCTCCGTCCTCAGCACACTTCTGCCTAGGAGCACACACAACAAACTGCTTACCACATACAGGAAATGTTAATAATACACAAATATGACTCCCTGCACGTCTGCCAAGCACCATGCTAAGTGCTTTACTACATCACTAACGCCCACGACACTGAAGTCATGCCCCCATTCTCCAGACCAGGAAACCGAGGCCACAAGCGGTGAATTGATTTGCCTAAGGTAACAGAGGGCCGCTGCCGCTTAATGTCAACCGTGGCCCCCCTGGACTGAGACTCAGAGGTTCCCATCAGGCCTGAGTAACCCCAGCCCCTGCGAGACCCACCCATCCCCCCCCCGCCCCCCCCCCCGCCGGCCCCCCCCATCTCCACATGCTGAAGATACAAAGCAGGCCCCAGAGCAGAAGCAGAGCTAGAGAGAATGAGCATTTGCAACACCTCGGGGACACACACCACAGGTCAGGAGTGCTCAAGGCCCCTTTCAACCCCAGGGATCATGAAATCAAATGACAACTCGGGGCTACATAGGACAAGTCCCTTTTTTGCATAAAGCCACCATTTTCTCCAGGAAATTAAGAAAAAGTTAAATATGATTTGAGATACATTTAAGAGTCTTTCGGCATTGGAAGAAAATTATTGTTTATGGCATTTACCTATTAAGAGAATCAACTTCCCACCAACTGAACAATAGGCAGACACGGAGCAGAGGCCCATAGGCCTCCAGCTGCCCGAGGCACCCACAAACCCATGCACACCCAGTGCACCCCATCACCTCGGAGACCCGACTTCCTCCCTCGTCCTTTCACTGGCCTGTCCCTGAGATTCTGGACTTCCGTAACACACCAGCCACCCGCACTTGACACAGAGCGCATGGTGTGCACAGCTCTCTGCTCCCAAGCACCTGACGGTGAGGCTGAAGCACCAGCACGCATCCTGCAATACAGACCAACTGCAGTCTCCACGGCAGCTTGGATTAAAGCGGGAAATTTAAGAAGTCCTCAGACGTGTGACAGAGCAAACACACCTTCCTGAGTTTTCCCCCAAACGGATCCCTGAGCCTCTGGCTTTCAGTTCTCCCCGGCCAGCCCCCACTTTCCCTGAGGCATCCCCTCCTCACCTGCGGTCATGGTGTCCACGTCCTTGGCCGCCAGCTCTGCCACATCTGACCTCTTTCTTAGCTCAAACCTCCGGGACAAGCCTTCTCGGGGTTTCCATAACTCCTGGATCAAGAGGGGCTTCTCGTTATCCCCAAAGACCCGAAAGCACTGGGCTTGCCAGCGCTGCCCCGAGTCGCCGGCCTGGCCCACCACATCACACAGCACGTACTGGCTGGCGCACTCGGGGCTCAGGGCATAGCGCTCCAGGGCCTCCTTCACCAGCTCCTGGGCGCTGGACATGCCGGTGGCCAGGACGCTCTTGTAGTGGGTTCCCGTGCAGACGCTGTCCCCGAACACCTTCAGGACCCCAGGGGCCGAGAGCTGGGTAGAGAGTTCCGCGGGGTCGTCGCTGGCGCCCAGGCTGGAGAAGGTGGCGTCCAGGTCACGGTACTTGTAGCTCAGCGTCCGGGACAGCATGCTGGACAGCAGCTGGCTCTGCCGCTTCAGCTTGCTCTTGGTGGGTGGAGACATGATGAAGTGGGTCCCATAAAACATGGTGGGCCAGTCGTCATGGACAAGGACTGAGGGCTCTGGCCAATGGCACAGAAAAGGCTGTGTCCTGGGAGAAAAACATACGCTGGGTTAGCATCACCATCATGAGTGGCAAGAGCAAACAAGGCTCAAGTGAATTCTGGCGGACTTACTAGGCCATCCAGGGCCATGTCCCAACACAGCCAGCAACCTCTGGCCAAGCGCCACCAGAGCACCTGAGTCAGAATATGACTGAAGCCAGCAGGGGCCGCAGGAGACAAAGCGGGTTTGAATGGCCCGAGACACCCTTCAAGAAACACCATTACCAGGAAGCACGAAGAGGTCACCAAGAGGTCAGACCCGCTCGGCCGCAGGGTTCTGACTTCTGGATGAGCCTACTTGCCTAGCAGAATCGCGACAGGGCTGGCCTAGTCCCGTGGGGGGCAGCCCACAGAGGGCAGCAAGCCTGATCTCCTTAAGCTCAGCCTCTCCTACACCACAGCCTCGAATACGGGAAATCAATCACAAGCACCCATGGATCTAGGAAAACAGGCAAAGTCACGGACATGTTAACAGAGTCCTGAGTGATCAGACGCTCAGAACACAGATTCCCTCAAAACACGGCTCCTCGATGACTGGTCCTGGCTTGGAGGAGCTGCTTCCCTGGGACAGCAGCTCTACAATGTCCACACGACCACAACGGACACAAAAGGGCTCTTCCAGAACCAGTGGAGGCATGACTGGAATGTATGCATTCCACCCACTGCATCCTGCCTGGTATTCAGGCCCGGGCCAGGCCAGAGATGCAATCTTGCTGGGAAAATTAGAAAACAGCTCTGGGACGCTTTGGTGTGTCATGAAATCATAATTCTAATGCACCTAGAGCTTGAAGGACTTAGGATTCTAAAGAGAGAGTTTACCAGGTTCCCCCCACTCCCCGCCCAGGCGCTGTGGGAACAGGAAGACAGTCTCTGCTTCATAAACACCAAAGCTTTGCAACAAGTCGGGGACACTGAAAAACCATACCCATCTCCTAACTACCCTACTCCCAACCTCTGTGCTCATGCCCTCGCCAGAGACAACAGCAGACAGACTGACCAAGACAAGTCTACTCTCTGAAGGCTCTGGAAACAGTGGCCCAGGTCCCAGGGAGTACAGCAGGGGGCACCTGCCTCTGCGACAAATGTCAGCACTCACTCAGCTGGCGTGAGTGAGTGACTGGGAAAGGCTTTCTGGAAGTGAAGCTGTGTGCTTCAGGCAGGAGAAAGTCACTGAGGAGCCCCCAAACAAAAGGACCACACTGACCCACAAGGTGGACCTGTGCTTGTGCCTCTCGCAGGCCGTCCACTAGGCTTCCGTCACTCCGTCCCGGGCTGTTAGGAACAAGTGTGGAAGCAGACCCACCATTTAACTCCTCTAGAGCCAGCCTGGGTCTGTCAGCCACCATACATCGTCCGAGAAGCCCGAACTCTTCAAAATGCTTCCAACAGCTTCTTCCACCAAAGATGAGGTTCCAAACACTGACGCCTGCCACTCGGGGGTGGGCAGGGGACGCTGCTGTTCTACAGCCTATCATCTGTGCCTTCCCCCAGCAAAGCTCTTTATTACACACCAGCTTCCTGAAGACTGGAGCTCGCGCAAAGCAGTCAGTGTCCTAAGCAGAACATTTGGGGCTCTCTCTGGCCTCCGTGAATCGGGCTAGAACGGCGTCGTTTCTCTCCCCCTCAGGAATGTACGACCCATCTCCTTGTGAAATCCTAAGGAGGCCAGAGCCGGCCGTGGCCTCCCCACATGGGCCTGTCAAACTCAACTGAAGCGTTTCGGCTAGTACCTGCATGCCCAGTTTGCACACCACACCAGGAGCCCATTCCCACGCGAGCCTTCCGTGAGTTACACAACCTGCCTCTCAGGACACCCCGGCTCAGAAGCCTCTGGGCCAGCACCTTCTCAAAGGACCTGAACCCTCCACAGACGCTCTGCTTACCAGGCCGCCTCCTTCAAGCACAGGCCCCAGGGTCTCAGCCCAAACCCAAAGTGGCCCAGAGGCTTGGAAGGTGCTGCCTTTCGAAAAGATGTCTGAATGTGAACTTAAATATGATGCCATAAGCTGAGAGAAAGGCGCCCAGATACAGCATAGAAGGGAACTGCTATTCCGTGCCTGGCATGGGGTCCAGGTTCTGTAAGGTCTGAAGCATATACAACTCTGCCTTAATGAACAAGAAATAGAAACTGACACAGCTGCCGGGTCCCCTCCCTGGGGCCTCAGAATTGAGCTCCCCTCCCTTCTCTTCCGCAGGATTCCAAGGCAAAGTTCGCAAAATCACATCAAGAGCAGAGAAAATGTAGGACAGACTGTGATCTTTTCTCTTCGGGAGCTCCTTCTTAAGCCCCAAGAAGTCCAGGCAAACACAGACCCTGGTCTGTGTGGTCTCTCTAGTCAGGAAGCCTTTTTCTCCCCATGGTCACTCTCTCTGTGGCCATCTGCAGAGAACAGCCCCCGACGGCGGCCACGTGTTCCCTCGTCAGCGTCCTTCGCAAGTGCGAAATGCAGAGGACAACCTATTTGTCGCACCGTGCTGGCCGACAGTCCCCAGCAAGGGCAAGAGCAAAGACACACCCTCCAGAGTGGGGCGCGCCCTGGGTAACCCGATCTGGGTTTTGGAGGCAGGACCTGTCTTTCCCTTTGCTGCCCACTTCTCTTCTCTTTCACACAAATATTTGGGGGAAACACAGGCCCAGGGTGTAGGACACTTGCTGTCGCTTCTCTTGGGCGATGTTTTTCTCTTGTTCTCCAGGAAGAATCCAACTTCTGATGAAAACAAGCTCAAGTCACACCAGTGAGTGCAACGAGCGAGGTCAGTGCCGGGCTGATGAAATGGGTGGAGGCACTCGGCCGGCTCAGGCTCAACACCGCAATGTGGAACTCATTAGAATTTCCACCAGGACAGGGAAGCAAGAGGGTAGACTCTCTCAGGCTCTGCTTTCTCCCCACCCGCCATAAATCCTACCTTGACAGCTCTAGCCAGAGCAGTGCTTTCAAATACAGAAATAATTTAATCAGATGTAATTCTGACATGCTATCCTCTTGAGAGGGTACTTTTTCCACCAGTGGGATTAAGGACTGGCTCCTCTCTGGAATGCACAAGAGGTGCTAACTGGAGACACCTGTAATCACCCTTGACTTGCAAATTCTTTTGGGCAATTCAGATTAACCAAACACTTAACAAGGTGTGTGTGTGGGGGGGGGTTGCTGAGCAGGCGGGTCTGCAGCCCCCCCCCCACCGCGGTCCCACCAACCAGCTCTCTGATGGGAAACAAGCCGGTTTCTTCCGCGGGGCCCCCAGGAGCTCCAATTCAGCATCTGTTTTCTTAGATGCAGTATTGTCGAGGGGCTGGGGGTGGTACAGAAATAGCTGGGAGACAATGCTTTCAGCTGGCACACGAGTGGGGAACGCGCCGCTGTGGGAGCAGGAAAACCAGGACCGGCTGTGGGCGGGGAAATGTCACGCCGACCCTGGAGGCAGGGCGCTGACACCCGTGCCCTGCTCCCCCGCGGCGCCCGCGCTGCCAGACCCCCTCGAAGGGACCACCAGGGAGACTGAGGCCCTGGGGTGCCCTGCAGTGGGGGGCCAGACTCCCGGGTCTCAGGGAACGGTGGCCGAAGCTCGCCCCGATTCGGGTCCCGCCCCCCAACCCCCGGGGCCGCGCCCGGGGCCCGACAGTGACTGGTCTCCATGGCAACCGGACAAGCCCGGCCGAACGGCCCGCGAGATGCCCCGTGAGGGCCCCGTTGTCCCAGCGCGCGCCCCGCAGCCTCCCCGCCGGCCGGCTCTGCGCCCCGGGGCCCCGGACGCCGCTCCTCGCGCACCCCGCACTCACCCCCGGCACAGCTCGCCGCCGCCGCGATCCCGCGCGGCTCCCACACCGCCGTTAGCCCGCGCCCGCGCCCGCGCCCCGCGCCCCGCGCGTGGCGCGGCGCCTCCTGCCGGCCGCCCAACGGACGGGACGGGGCCTTGCGGGGGCGGGGCCTGTCTGGCGGGGCGGGGCCTCCTCTCGGCCACCCGACTGAGGGGTGGGGCCTCGTGGGCGGGGCCGGTGGGGCGGAGCGGGGCCTCCCCCTGCCGGCCACCTAATGGACGAGGATAAGGCCTCGAGGGGGTGGAGCCTCGAGGGAGGGGCGGAGCTGGTGAGGAGTTGGGCTGAGCGCCAGCGCCACCTACCGGCCAATTTATGGGAGTGGGCGTGGCCTCGAACTTAGGGGCGGGGTCTCCGGGGAGGGCGGGGCTGGCTGCGGAGAGACGGGACTGAGCCGCCCACCCGTCTGCAGCTCAAGGGGTGAGGGCCTCTGCAGGAGAGGCGGGGCTGTGCTAAGCTCAGGTGCACCCCTTGCTGGCCTAAGGCTCTGGGGGGACGGGCGGGCTGTTTTGTCCCCACCTTCTCGACCCCCAATGAACAGGCCCAGAAAAACGAGAGAGAAAGGTCAAGCAAACGCCTACCAAAAAGGGGACGACTCCAATATATGAACATCTAAGACCCTGACAAGGGTCCCTCCTCCCCTACAATCTGTCCCCCACCCAGCAGCCAGAGTTTTAAATGACAAATCAAATCATGGCACTTCTGCTTAAAACGATGCAAAACGGGGCCAGGTCAGCTCCAGGGCTCTGGCCCCACGGCCCACCTTGGGTAAGGTGTTTTAACAGAAGCCCATGTCCTTAGAACTCTGGCTCCAGTCCTCCCGCTGGGGAAAGACTCGTCCCTTTGTCCACACCTGGGGGATTCACGTGGTCTTGGATGTAGACGCAGAATTCTGCCCCTGGCAGTGAACCTTTTTGTTGACAGCTCACTGTTGGGGTAGAAAGTCTTATAATAGTGACTCCATATATGCAAGAGGAGGGGGGGGGCAGTCATTAATGGACCACCTACTGTATCACCTCACTTAGAGCGCACACTGTCTCTTGGGAGGCAGATGTTGTTGCTTCCACTTTTCAGATGAAGAAAAAGAGGTTCAGAGAGACCAGACAGAGGTAGAGCCAAGAACTGAGGCTGGGACTGTGTGATTGTATAATACCCTTTACAGGACTCCCCACATACACACGGGGACGTTTATAGGACTCCCCACAAACCTCCCCAACCTTGACCCTCAAAAGGCAAATATCAGGGCTGGAAGGAGAGCCTGAGGTTAGTTCTGTGTTCTCCTCCCAAGCTACTTCTCACCATGACCCAGGCCCTGCACCCCTCTTCAACAGGACTTGGCAAACGATGGCCTGTGGACTACTGTTTTTGTAAACAAGGTTTTATTGAAACACGGCTATCCCCGTTTATGTATTGTCTCTAACCATTTTCCTGCAACAGAGACTTTACAGCCTGGAATAACCTAAAGTAAATATTACCATCTGGTTCTGTACAGGAGTTTGCGGCCTCTGTTGTTCAGGATCTAGTAACACCAACTATACAGCGTTACTACACTGTTTCACACATCTGGATCTTGGCTCAGGCCTTGGAACACCTTTCTCAACTGTATTCGTTTTCAAGAACTGCCACAGCAAAACACCACACCCTGGGCGGCTGAACCTGCAGACATTTATTCTCTCATGGTCTGGAGGCTAGAAGGCCAAGATCAAGGTGTCAGCAGGGTTGATTTCTCCCGAGGCCTCTGTCTTTGCCCTGCAGACAGCTGCCCTCTCCCTGCGTCCTCACGTGGACATCCCTCTGTGTCTGTGTCCTAATCTTCTGTTACAAGGACATGAGTCATAGTGGATTAGCGCCCACCCCAATGACCTCGAGGTGCCTTAATCACCTCTTAAAGGCCCCACCTGCAAATACAGTCGCATTCTGAGGCATTGGGGGTCAGCGCTTCAATCTATGAATTTTAGAGGGACACAGTTCAGCCCTAACACTCATCTTCATCACTCTTCCAATCCCCACTGGCCAATCCCCACTCTTCCTTTAAGACTCAGATTCGGTGTTAGTTATGCGGTAGCCGAATTCCAAAGGGATCCCCAGCGGGCCCTCCAGCCTCAGCAGCCTTCAGACGGTGCTGCTCTGACCAACATGCTGACTGCATCTCATGAGGGACCCCGAGCCAGACCCACCCAGCAGAGCTGCTCCCAAATTCCCGACCCTCAGAAACTGCGGGATGATAAATGTTTCTTACTGATTTAACCCACTGAGTTTGGGGGCAGTTTGTTATGCAGCAATAGACAGCTAATACGCCTTATCCAGGAAGGGCTCCCTGCCCTCCAGACTTGGATCTGCACCCCTGCCCTGTGCTCCCACGGGTTCACATTATATCAAACTATGTTCCTTAGATGCAAACGAGAGGTTACTCCTCGGCCTATGCTCCTCCATGACTCCCCCTTGCACTTAGAATAAGGCAGGGCTCAAACCCTACCCAGCTGGCCTGCTGATCGTTCCAATGCCCCCTCCATCCCAGAGCACCAGCCGCACAGAACTTCTGTTCTCAAATGCACTAGGCTCATCCCCTCCTCTGAAACCTGTCCCCTTGCTGTCTCCTCTTCCCAAAATGCTCCTCCTCTTGTGTCTGGATGCTGGCACTTTCCCCTCACAAAAGTCAGCTCCACTCCCATCTCTGGACCATTCTCTCCATGGCCACCCCTGTGGTCCTTTTCTATCTCATTACCTGTTTTATTTAACTCATAGGCGCTTATCACTATTTGTTGAAGTATTTGCTGGAGTATTTAACACTCAGTGGGGTCTGTGTTCTGTAAAGGCAGGCACCTCATTTGCCTTTTTTACTGCTAGACTATTGAGCCTACAGGTACTCAATAAATACTGGTTAAATGAGTAAACAAAGGAATGAATAGATTTCCACCCATCGCCTTCTCATCCCCTCAGCTGGAAGCTTATCAAGGGCAACAACTGAGTTTTATTCATCCGCGCCAGGCCCATGGGCAGGTGAGCAAAACAAGTTTTTGAGCTGCAAGGTTGAACGTCTTTGGAAATCCACGGAATAAAACGGAGTGTTGAACTGCCCTCCGTGGCCACCAGAGGGCGGCAGAGTCCCGGGACGCCATCAAGGAAAGGTGCAAAGGAGCCCAAAGAAAAGGCATCTGGTGAAAGTCAAAGAGCAGGGTTCCCAAGAGATGACCTGTCTAGAGGCGGAAAGACTGGGCTCTTGGGGGCACCAGCAGAGAGGAAGGACAAGTATCGGCAGGCACACGCACAGCCTTAGATCCTGGCCTTTCTGTCCTGCGATCCCATTCTCGATGAACTCAGGACCACAACCCATACTGAGCCGCACTCTGGGTTTGTCCATTCCTTGTTAACTCATCAGCCAAAACTCAGTGACTGTTATTTTTCTTGCCGTGTCATATACTGAGCAACTTCCAACCAACAGGTGTAGTACCTCCTGGCCCTGGGAACATATGGGGTACCCGGATTATAGAGAAAAGATACTTGATATTATTCCGTTTAAAGTTGATATGTCTATTCTGATGTCAATATCTAGTAGGCATCTGGATCTGCAGCTCAGGTAAGATGTTTCATTGGAAAACGCTGATTCCAAGCACAGAGATGGGAAATGAAGCCAGGAGTAGTAGGTGTGTTCAGTCGAAACAAGCAAAGAGTTCCGTGCCATTAAAAGGGATGATGTCAATTCACTTGACTCTTGAGTGCTTGGTCTGTTCTACAGAACCTGAACCACATTTGCTTGATTGTCAAAGATATTAGTCCAGGTGGGACTTGAGAAATCATCTACCCCCGTGGTTAATAAACTATTCAGGTGGGGAAGGCTCTGGAAACTCTAATCCCAGTCTTGGGACTGGGGAACATGTTGAAAAGCTGTATTTCAAACCAAGTAGGAGTTAGGATCAAATATGACCATGTGATACGATCACAACATAAAATCACGAACATGAGCACAGGTGGCCTCAAGAAACACATGGCTAAAACCAAATATGTTTGGCTGAGTCTGACATTTCCATTCATTTTTTTATTTGTTTACTTGATTTGATGCCTGTGAGCATTTCTTATAGAAAGTACCATTTGGTTTATGATGTATGTATGAGAAAAATAATTAAGATTGAGAAAATACGATGCAGTAACTTTTGTGAAATGAGAATTGGGAACACGTGGTCATTTTTCAAATTGGGGTGAAAGAGCTTGGTCCAGCTGGAGATCTATCACCCAAGGAAAGACATGTGTGAGAGCTCTTAATCTAATTCAGTGTCTACATGAACCCACAAGAGGCTAATGGACTTGCCCAAGAACACAAAATTCTAATAATACCATCACTTCTCCATTGTCAAACACATTCAAGAGAGGTGAAGTGGGATAGATCGGGAATATTAACGGTGATTATTTCCGGGTGATGGGGTTCGAGGCAGTTGCCAAAGACAGCCCTATCAATACGTCCGCATCCCACACACCCTTCTCCCACTGTAACTCGGACTCTCCTCCATCAGGTGATGCGGAGGAGGTCTGCCTTCCCTCCCCGCTTGATCTTGGGAGGACTTTTTTTTTTTCCTGGAAGGACTTTTTAGCTGTGTCAACTGTAGAATATAGCCAAAGTGAAGACTTCCAGGGCTAGGTCATAAAAGACATCTGTCTCCTACCTGGCTCTTTCTTTCTCTTGGGACCCAGCTGCCCTGTTGTAAAGGGAAGCCCAGACCAATGGGGAAGTCACTTGGTGTGTATTAAGATGTCTTTGCTTTTGATGTTTTCATATCTGGGCCCTTATACCAACCGTGGGAAGACTGCCCCTCCCAGGGGTAGCCAATCTCTGGAGAGAGTAAACAACCCACCTGTGAGCCATACGTTTCATATGCAAAACCGCCAGTCTGGAGACCAGCCTTCCCCACCTTCTCTGTTTGACTCACATACTCCAGACCAATACTCCCCTGTCCTCATCACCCCAGGACCAAATGCCACACAACGAGGGACAGTCCCCCTATGCACCAGAGCCTGCGGAAATTCCTCAAACTAGCCAATCCTAAATCTGCTAATCCTAAACCTCATCTGTTCCCTCCCTCAGAAGCCACAATAAACCTGATACCCATGTTTTCCCCTTGCTCTCTGCCCCCTTACCCTAGTGCTTCCCCATGTGGCCCCGTGTGGCATCCCGTGCCCCCTCCCCCGGGAACTGTGAAGGACAAACTGTCTTTTCCAGGTCAGTCATCTCCTGATCTCTTGGCCTTACCATCCCGGAATAATAAAATCTGCATTTTGAAACAGGATCTAGCCGGCTGCCAGTGTGCCCCACCGGACTTGTGAGTGAATGTGCCTTCAGACGATCTTCACGGCCAGCCCTCACATCCTCGGGCTGAGGCCCAGACTCTGAATTCCCGACTGACGGAAGCCATGAGAGATGCCGATGATTATTGCTGTTTGAAGCCACTGTATTTTAGGGTTGTTTTGCAGCAAGAGACAGCTAATGCAGGGTTTTTCATTTACTTTATGCTTTTCCAAACACTCCAAATCTTCTACAGTGAACAGAGACTGCTTTGATAAAAAGAATGAACAGATGTTATGTTTTTTAATAGCATTTTTTTGTTTTAAAGATTTTATTTATTTGAGAGAGAGAGAGAGCGCACGTGAGTGCACAAGCCAGGGGAGTGGGAGAGGGAGAAGCAGACTCTTCGCTAAGCAGGGAGCCCGACCCGGGACTCGATGCCAGGACCCTGGGATCATGACCTGAGCCGAAGGCAGACGCTTAACCGACTGAGCCACCCAGGCGCCCCTGGACAGATGTTATTTTTATTTTATTTTATTTTTTTTTAAGATTTTATTTATTTATTTGAGAGAGAGAATGAGAGAGAGAGAACACCTGAGAGGGGATAGGGTCAGAGGACGAAGCAGACTCCCTGCCGAGCAGGAAGCCCGATGCGGGACTCGATCCAGGGACTCCAGGATCATGACCTGAGCCGAAGGCAGTCGCTTAACCAACTGAGCCACCCAGGCGCCCCCAGATGTTATTTTTAAAAAGACAGCTGGACAAGAGTGAGGCATCTTGAATTTTTATTTTTTTAAGTTTTTCTATTCCACTGCAAACAATAACATACACCGGCAGGATTTTTCCTCTTCGCTACAAATGTTGATCAAACGTTGTGTTAATACAAAAAAGCAATTTCACAAACACAGAGAGGGTCCAATACCAGCAGGACATTTTTGAAAAGGCATGCCACAGATACCAGTCTCCAACACTCTCAACACCATATACGTCTAGAAAAACAAGTGTGAAAGGCAGGCAGAGTTCCTGCTCCCAGCCCCCCACCCCCAAGAAAGGGCTTCACAAGCAACAGGAGTGGAAAGATTCTAGTGAAACCCAGCGTTGTAAACAGGACTGTCAGGCGATTCGTTCCGCGGGGATCAGGGCCCGAAATTTGAAATTACTTCTGGAGGCACAACAGCTTTTGCAAAGCTGGGTCCACTCATTTTTCAATCGGACTCGCTGCCTCCCTCCTACCTTCCCAGCCCTGCCTGAATTCACGCTGACCGACATTCCCGAAGTCTCTATGACCATCCAGCCCCCAAGGCCCCCCAGAACCTGGGGCCATCACCAGGACAAGAGACCCAAAAATCGGGTCTTGTATTCCTCTCAAGTGGGGTCAGTGTTCTGAGCAGCCAGATCCTCGGAAGCTCCTAACTTCTTTCTCCTTAACGGTCCCCACTTGGGCACCCAAGTTCCCGAGGTCTGGCCCCATGCAGACCTCCGCCAATCACGCAACTAGGGACTAAGTACCTAGTACCAACACCCATGCCTTCCCAGGACAGAACCACCTAGAACAATTTCCAGAGCTGACAGTTCAGGCCCACTCGTGGGGCATGAAAGTAATTTAGCGGGTTGCAACCAGCAACTTGAGAAAAAGACGAACGGTAGGATGGATAGGGCAGGGTAGGAGACACCCAGGGCATCACCCAAGTAGGTCCTGTTTCAGCGATGGACGTGTGAACTGGAATCACAGTGTAAAATGCTTTTCTTATGATGGGTATTGATCCAAAAGGTTTGGAAAACACTGACGTCTGGGAATAAATGGAGGACAGCCGACCCACGCAGCCTGCAGCCTGATCCCCACGATGGGGCAGGCAGATCCCATGAGGTAAGGGAGGCCTCCCAGTGCGGAGGCCCGCACCTCCCTCTTCTGCTCTGCCCCCCACTACCATCCCGCAGCTGGGATGCGGGACCCCCTGCCCAACGCCACAACGAAGGTACGGGAGGGTTTGAGAGAGAAGGTGTCAGGACACCTACAAGCTGAGGTTGTGTGGGCAGAGAGACTCCACGCAGACCTGGGATAACCAGCCGTGGCTTCGCCCCACTGCCCACTGGACCCCAGTGACGAAGGGCCGCCCGACAGCTCAGGGCTCAATGGCTGCCAGGCCCCAGGGGAGGCATTGCGCTCCAGTGTCCTCGCCCCCCAGAGAGTGTCCCAGCCCCGGCCAGTTCCCAAAGGCAGGAGCAGAGAATACCCGCTTTTCATCCTCAGGCCTCTCAGGGCTCAGGCAAAACTGACTGAGAGCAGGAACCGAGCCGCCAAAGGATGGCGTTGCTCAAGTCAGGAGAATGGGGCCCCAGAAGGACTTTGAGGAGATCCTCATCCCCTGCCCCAGAGCTCAGCTCTCAGGGAGAGAGACAGTGGAAGGAGGAGGATGTGACACCCAAGGGCCGTGACTTGGGTTCCAGCCCTGCCCTGCACCAGGGATGACCTTGGGCAAGTCTCGCAGCCTCTCCAAACAGCCTCAGTTTCCCTGTCTTGCCGGTTTTGCCGGGAGAACTATATAAGAATGTGAATGTGTCCATGTTCAGAACAGTGTGTATATTACCTGTTACGCCGATAAAGAGGGGGTGGGATGCAGAGAGGCGTGCCCAGGCTGCAGCATGCTGGTAAAACAGCTCTCCAAAAATAGTAAGCTCTGATATGTAGCCTTTGCTGATTCCCATGGTGTCAACATTCCCAACGAGGCCAATCTCACACCGCTCATGCTTTAACGACTTGCCCGCCCCGAGGTATTTAACCACTGGTCTCCAGGATGCTGTAAGCATGCAGAGCACCCCGACACCTCCACGACTTCCCGTCTCCCACAGTCAGGGGACAGCGTCGGACGGCATCCCGTAGGCCCAAGCCGCCATGCTGCGGGTAGCTACTCCTCCCCGGCCCGCACCTCCCTCTTCTGCTCTGCCCCCCACTACCAACCAGACCACCTGCAGAACAGGCCCGTGCTCCCCTCCCTCCTCCACAGCTCAAGCCCCATGCTGCTCCACATCTTCCAGAAAAACCAGCTCTTGGGCAGTGCCCAGGCATAGGACCCACTTCGGGCAGAGTCAAACCCACTACAGACTTGAGTTGGGAAAAACCAGCCCGGGAGCCTCCTACTAGCACTCCAGCTTGCCCTCTGATGTTCAGACTTGCCAAGAGTAAAGGCCAGGGCAGTGTCCATGCGGACCACGGTTGGGAACTTGCCCGGCCCTGGACGCAAAGGGCCAACACATCCACGAGGCTCCCTAGCCACACCTTCCCAACCTCGGAAGAGGAGGAGACCAAGCTCCCCCTGCTCCCCCGACAAATGTGTGCGGAGCACCGATTAAGCGCTGGTACGGAGCTGGGCACTGAGCACGGTCAGTGGACATGCTGCGCCCGCCTGAACTGGGTGTCCCGGACTGGTGCTCATACCCGTCCTGCCCACGTCTCCAGGTTCAGCTAAAACGGGCTAAAATGAGGAGGAGTGTTGGGCTGGGATCTCGAACCCTCGCTCGGCATTCGTGACCCACTGTAAAACAGAGGGAAAAGTCTAGATCAGTCAATCTCCACAACGTTGGTCTCCCAAGGTCCTTCCGGGGGCTCGCAAGGTGAAGTGGTTTTCATAATTACACTATAACATTGTCCTGCCTTCAGGCAAACGTTTCCAGAGACTACAGTACCAGGTGATTGTTCCACGCTCACGAAAACACAGGCAGGGGAGTCCTATGGCCTTCTGCTAAGCCAGACGTTCAAGAGATTTGCAAGAACATGAAACCATGAAACCATGCCACTCCTCCTCCTAAGTCTCTTTTTGTTTGGAAAAATATAGTTATTTTTAATAGAAAAATATGTTACTGATGTCAATGTGTAAAGAGTTTATCTTTGCGTGATTTAATAGGTACTTTCAAATACTCTCAGTTTTAGTCTCTACTACGGTGAATGTTAATATTAGATATAGCCCATAAACAAAGTTCTTTGGTGTCCTCAGTAGTTTTTAAGGGTACGAAGGGGTTCCACGACCAAAAAAAAAGGTTTGAGAAACACTGATCTACTAGTGCTGTCCGATGGAACTTTCTGGGAGGGTGATGACTGTCTTTTTCTGTACTGTCCACAAAGGTAGCCTCTGGCCACATGTGGCTATTGAGCCCTTAAAATGCGTCTAGTACCGGTGAGGCGCTGAGTTTTTATTTTTATTTAATTTTAATTGCCTTAGCCACCTGCACCTAACAGCTACCATAGGGACAGCACTCCCTTACTCGGTAGCTGGTGTTTCTCAGCCCATTTGGGATTCCTTTATTTTCCCTACGTTATCCGTCAGAGGAGTCTGTGCATGGAGGAGGGCCTCAGTGTTGCTCTGGGGAGCAGCTGAGTCCACAGCCCTGCTCCCCCAGGGGACCTCACCTCAAACTGGGGAAGGGTCCGCCGTGCTGAGTCAAGCCACCCCAGCCCACCCGTCTGGGCTTTGTGCCCATCCCTAACATGCACAGTCTGGAAACGGACCAGCAGCTGACAATCAGCCGAGCAAGACCACCAGCTCCTTTTACGGCTGACCAGATGGAAGCCCAGAGAAGGTAAGTAATCTGCCCCAAGTCACACAGCAAGTGGGAAGCTCAAGTGCATCACATCTACACGTGGAAAATAAGGCCACAGGGGAGGTCTGGCACTTCCTCCCTGCCAGACCCGGAGGCCCCACGCCACCTGAGCCACCAGGCTGTGAGAGAGGCTGCAGGCTGCACATTCTGTCGCTGGAGGGGGCAGGAGTGGCCACGGTGCCCGGGGAAAGAGAGGGGTGTGGGAGGGGAAGGCAACGGCCCCAGCTCTCCCCGGCTCTGTGCCCCGGGCATGTCACTCCTCTGCTCTCACCCCCACCCCCTGTGTACAAAACCGAGCTGTCCCGCTCCTTCTGCCTCATGTTCAAGGTCTTGCTGCTCAGGCTCCCAGTCTTGCACATCACACCTCAAGTAAGTCAACCATAAAGGCCAATGGGTCTGGGATCCACAGATTCCTGCCAGCCACCCGTGCACAGGCAGGATGCCCCACCGGGACCTGGGCTTGGAGCCCTTTACAGGGAATCCGGTTCCTGTGCTGAGCATTATAGCCTCGGGCCAGAGAAGGTCCTGGGAGTACGCCCAGGGATGGGGGCAGCCCCACTCCTCCCAGCCACCCCGCCGCTAGGAGCCATATGGCTACACATTCTCCCAAATACGCATCTTTTGAAAGCCTGAGTGGGAGTTTCTGCCAGTGTCTCCAACACTGGCCTGAACATGGGGCTAGCGAACGCAGCCTCAAACCTTCGGTATAAGCGTTCAGAGCACACGGACCAGCTGAAACAAAAACATGGAGCCCACCAGCATGTCAACTGCCCCTATCCACAGGCTGGGAACCCTAAAATGGACTTGCCAGCGTTTTAGGGAGCAGACAGTGGAGTGGGGGAGGGCCCGCGGCTGCCACGTACTAGCTGTGTGCCCTTGGATGAGTTACTTAACCTCTCTGAGCCTCAGTCTCCACATCAGTAAAATGGGATCATACCTACTTCATAGAGTGCCTGTAAAGACAATATAAATCACAGGGCTTGGCACAGAGCTTATGAAACATTAGGGGCAAAAAAAAAAAAAGAAGAAGGAAAGAAAAAGAAAAGAAACAAAAAAGAAACATTAAGGACAGAGCCCAATTTCAGGAATGGCCTGTGTAGAAACACAGGCTGCTGAAGGGTATTAATATTATGAATCTAAGAAACAAAATAAGAAAGAGCCCAAAGCAAGAGCATTGGTTAGGTCCCCCGCTTCTGAATGCGAGTCTGTCCTCTGGCATCTGACTCAGGAACCCATCACTAACATGCAGGGCATGGCCTCAAAGTAGATGAGCTCCAGAGTGGGGCTTCCGGAAACGGTGTCCAGACTCCAGAGTGCCATCCTGACCTACTGGCTCAGCGGCAGTCCTAGGTGGGTGGCAGCTGGGATCTGGGGTTCAGCAAACCCCTGCAGAGGTTCCCTGGCCAAACCCTAGGGAGCTGAGGGTCTTGTGTGCTGGCCTGTGTAGGGCTGGAGCTGGAGCGGGTCAGCCTGGCTCCAGGTTCCAGACCCCACAGGCGGAGCGTCCAGGCAGCTCAGGACCCCTTCAGAGCTGGTGTGTTCTCCCAGCTCAGCATCCCGGGCATCCCCGGCCAACTCCGTGAGGGGCACAGGCGGGAAGCAGTGGGGGAGTGGTGTGCCGGGTGGGCCCACGCGGGCTTTCGAGGGCCAGACATGAGCATCCCCTCCCAAGACATCTTCAGTGATGTCACCCTGGTGGCTTGAAATCGGCCACGGGTGCACTGACACCATGGAAATCAGCAAATGCTACACACCCATGTTTTGTTTTGCTTTTGAACTCATTAAAAATGTTCAGCCCAACATTCCTCCCTGGAGGACAGACGTGGGGGCAGCGGGTGCCCTTGGAAACAGGTGGTCTGGCCATGGGACCTGACACTTAGAGGTTAGATAGTCCTGGCTTCAAAGCTTGGCTTTGCTGGTTAGATGCTGGGTGCCCTCGGGGAAGTCGCCAAACCTCTCTGTGCTCTGGCTTCCTGCTCTGTAAGCTCAGCTAATGATCCTTACCCCGCAGAGGGGACAGTGTCAATCAACGGACGGAGCGTCTAGGAAGCTCTAGCACAGAGACCCCTGCACCATACCTGTGAGTGTACATGTCAGCGTACATGGGACCAGCTGCTGGGACAGCCACAGGTTCCTTCAGGACCCTGCGATGTGGTTCCCAGAACCCACCTTTCAGCATCTGGTTGCACAGTGTCGGGGGGCAAAGGTGACAAGTGCCTTCTTGACTAAGTCACTAGGTTCATTTCCCAGACCTCTGACCTCTACCTGCCCCTCTCAGCACCTGAGCTGCCCTCTTGCCCCTTCTTCCCAATGGGGGCCTGACTCCAAATGCAGGGGCTCAGCCCAGCTGTGGGAAAACATTCGGAGCACCGCAGCGTTTGCAGACAAATACAGAAAAGAGAGCCTGGTGCCCTGAAAACCCAGGATGGCAGCATTCTCGGGAAGCCCTGCACGTCACCCCACGGTGAGGGGCCCCCACCCACCAGCAGCCTGGCTTTAGGCCCTCCGTCTAGGCCCCCTCGCAACTCCCATCCCGCCCCCGCCCCTGCCCAGAGCTTTCCTAGGATTCTCCCCAGCCTGAGCCCGATGCTGATGGGGAGAAGGACGCTCAGCCCTGCTCCCACCATATGTGCAATTTCCAATCAAGAGAAAAAGGCAGCTCTGGTCCGTGATGCTGGCTTAAAGCCCCCTGGCCTGAGAGGCTGCTGGCCCTGGGGACAGCCCTCGGCAAGCTCCGCCTAGGGCCTGTCCGGGAAATCCTGCCATCTGGCCGGCAGATCTGTCCACCAGCAAGCGCACCTGCTTTGGCTGGGCAAGGGACTCAGTAAGCAGGGTGTCACCCCCAGGCCGGCCGAGCAGTGGGAGCCTCCTGAACCTGCCTTCATGCGCACTTCTCACCAGCTCCCACCCCTCACCCCAGCCCAGCAGTGCCCACCTAACTCAGGAGCAGCTGCTGAAGAGCCTGGAGTGTCAAAGAGGACTGCCGACCTCCTCCCTGGCTCCCTGGGGCATGACAGCCTCTTCGCCGGATTGTTCTAGCATGTGACAGCCTCAAAGGTGGCCAGGAAGAGGGAGCTGACATCTGAGTTCCCAGTGCCCTGCCCTCTCCACCCCACACACCCAGTGCGCAGACTGGAATGCTCACCCACAGGAGGGACTGGCCTGAGGAACGTCTTTTCCTTCCCTCCACTGCTGGTGACACACTTTGGAGGAGGTCCAGGGCCTAGGTTTGGGTGAAATGGAATGCTGGGAAACTCACTTTCACAATGATGCTGAGGAAGAGAAAGGGTTCATGGGAAACATCCTAAATTGGACCAAGGGGAAGGAATGTGGTCAAGGCCCTGCAGAACAGTGTCCTCACCAGCCTGTCCACAGTTGGAAAATTCTACCATTAGTGATTCACTCCTTTGGCTAGCACAGCTGACGCTTCTGGAAGAGTGTCATCTTCATTATCAAAGGCTGCTTCCCAAGTGGGCAGCTAAGGGAGCTAATCAGAATACCAGGCTGGGTATTTCACATTCGTTACCTTACCGAATCTTTAAGCAACCTTGCAAGCTGTTGCCTTGCTGTCCCCATCTTATAGTGGAGGACACTGAGGTTAAGGAACTGGCCCAAGCCCTCACAAACAGAAGCAGCCAGATTTGATGTCCAGTCCAGCAAGACAGAGCTCCTCCCTTAAAGAGCTCCTGGGGTGGGAGGCAGGTGCAAGGACCAGGGTGACGAAGGATAGAGCTCTGAGCCTCAGTGCAGGTAAGCATGGGGGGTGGGGGGAAGCAGGCGGGAGCCCCTAGGAAGGCCAGAAGTCCCTCAATACTGATGCCTGAGCAGGGCTTTGGAGTATGAGTAGGAATAAGATGGGTGAATGAGGGGGTGAACTGGCACCTCCAAAGGGGTGGGGCATAAAGAGGCAGGATGTCTTGGGGAAAATGCAAGATCAAGTAGCCAAAAGGAGGGGGCAGGAGGAGATACAGGTGTCACATAAGGAGCTCAGCTCCAGAGCCCCTAAAAAAGTCCCAGGTCAGTGTCCCAGGCTGCCCAGCCCTGTCCTGTAACAGGGCCTTGTCCCATCAGCACCTCAACGACACGACTTTCACGGACAGCACCTCGGCGTGGGGCTGGTGCCGTGCTCTGGGAGATTCCTGACCGGCTTCCAAGAGCGAACATGAACCCCCTCCCCCTGCCTCAGGCCCAGGCAGAGATCACTGTTGCAGTGTCCCTGTCCCCCCACCCCATCACCGGCAGCCCCTCCCCAGGGGGCCCTCCCCCACAAAGCTTCCTCTCCCCACCCCAACCTCCAACCCTGACCTCAAATGACGGTGGGCAGACCAGATGAAGGCAGCTTCCAGAGGCTGGGAGTGCCAGCGTAGACCACACACACACACACACACACACATGGGGCAAGTGGACAAAGTTTACCCCCAAAGCATCTGCCAGCTCAGAACCCACCTATCTGAGGAATGTGTCTGATGATTTAATACTGACTTCGGTACATGGGATTCCAGATGCTGGAACCCTAAAATACCTTGGAATGTACTAAGAACTAAGCATAAGGCATCCTGTCCTGGCCCAGCCAACTCTGGTTGGGATAGCCATAGGCTGAGGCCTGTCTACCTTGAGAGATGCTTGATTCAGAGATTTCCAGATTCCTGTGCAGCTCAGGAGCTGGGCCCGGATCCCCTCCCCAGTAAATGTCCAAGTGGCAGCTACAGAGGGGCCAGCCCAGGCCTGGGGGGATGCTATGAGGACAGGTCCCTGGAAGCCTTGTCATCGGGCTACTAGAGACTTCAGAGGTGGGGGCATCCCAACACTGGAGACGCTCTGCCCAGATCCCTATCAAACTAGCGAGGCCTTCCTTCTGGGGCTTATCTGAGGAGCCTCCCAGGGCTGCTGATTGGCACCAAGCAAGAATCTGAATGTTGGCATCACAAGCCCTAAATCTGGAGCAGGTGAGCAAGTCCCCAGGATCTGCTTGCCCCCCGAATGAATGGCTCTGATAATTTCTCTGGATTTTTTCAGCAGAAGAAATGACCAAGTAACCGCTTCCCCAACCCCCACCACTCACTCACTCCTCTGTACTGAGAACAAGCTATAGTGGAGCAGAAGGCCAGGGGCTACTCGGGCTGTCTGCCTCAGTCTCCCTTCATTGCCCCCCAGACAGCCTGCTCCAGGAGTTTCCCCAGTAGGGACAGGTGTCATGTCAGGAGATAAGCAGGCTCCCCCACATGGTCTGGCCGTGATCCCACTGCAGAGCACATCAGACAGGAAAGGCTAAGGGGTGCCATTGTGAGTGCTGAATGGATAGGTCGTGGCTGCCCAGAGCACCTCCTGAAGAAGAATCCTGATTCCGCACCATGCTGCAGTTGATTGGTGATGTCTGCTATGGTCACGGATATTCACCATCCCTGATCTACAGGCTGGGTGACTTACCCTGAACAGGGCACAATTCCCCAGCCAGGACTTTGGTAGCAGAGGAGGCCCTGGCCAATGGGGTACAAACAATCCCCTGACTCCCTAATAGCGTTCTGAGGGCCTTAAAGAGTGAATATGGGCCCAGGGTCCCTCAATCTGCCAGGACAGTGTCTGCTCCCTTTTCTGAGGACGTTAACGTTGGTTGTATTAGGAAACACTTGCCTAGGATAGAAACACGTTACAGGGTTAATTTCTCCTCTGTCAAAATGACTAAATGCTTTCTTTCTCACTTGGGACCCGAAGGACATTCTGGCCTCGGACCCATCAAAAGCTCTGCCCGTGGACGCACAGAAGGGCCTGGGTGCTGTGCTCTGGACCAAAGTTCACAGAAACACTTTTCCTGATGCTCTGCCCCATGCAGTATGGGCCACCTCATTTGGACACCTTGGCCTGCAGGGTGCTGGGCAGATAGAGGTACCTCCAGATGGCATAGTAGTGGGTGCCAGCGCCAAAGGCCACAAAGAGATGCCAGATGGCGTGAGCAAAGGGGATCCTGCCGTCACTCTTGAAGAACACCATGCCCAAGCAGTAGAAGACCCCTCCGGTCATCAGCTCCCAGATGCCCTCGGTGTTGGGCTGTCGGCAAGGACAAGGGTGGGGCACAGGTCAGAGGAGCAGCCAGCAAGGCTGGGAGCCCCCCGCCATTCCCCCACCGCCCCAAAACGAAAAGAGACGTGGATGGCGAGCCAGCCCAGATTCCCAGGTAGGAGGTCTCGACACGTGTTGTCTATTCTCCCCAAATTAATTCTCAAATATTGCTCATTTCTACCAAAATCTCGAAGACTACTTTCTAGCTTATCTTTTCTAAAAATTAATACATCTGGGCGTGTACCCCAAAGAAGCGAAAGCAGGGACCTGGACAGATGCTGGTACATCCAGGTTCACGACAGCCACATGTGGGAGCAACGCACATGTCCGTAGACGGATGAATGGATAAACAAATTGTTGTTCGTGGGATTTCATGCCATGGAACATTACTCAGAGTTAAAAAGGAAGGAAATTCTGGCATCTGCTCCAACACGAATGAACCGGGAGGACATGGTGTTGAGTGAAGGGAGCCAGGCACAGAAGGACAAGTACTGTAGGATCCCACGCATACAAGGTCCCCGGAGTCCATCGAATCCATAGAGACAGAAAGTAGGTTACCAGGGGCTGGGGGAGGGGGAGCAGGGAGTTCATGTTTCATGGGGACAGAGTTCAGTTTGGGACGATGAGAAAGTTCTGGAGATGGCTGGTGGCGACCCCTGCACGAAAATGTGAACATGCTTCCTGCCGCTCAACTATAGATTTAAAAGGGTTAAAAATCGTAAGTTTTATGTATATTGTATCACAATTTTTTTTAAAGTAATGCATGTCCAGGGTGAAGAATTTTAGAGAAACCCAACAAAAAACATTGAGAAAAAAGGAGTCATCCTAGCCGTCAGAGACAAGCACTTAACCCCTGAGTGGTTGGTGGTTAAAGGGAATGGCAGAGACTGAGCGCGAAGAACCTGCCACACCATCCCCCCCATCTCCCCCGGGTCCGCTCGTACACTTACAGGCTACCACTGTTAACAGTATCCTTCCAGAAACGTTCTCCCCACGTGCAACACACGATATGCATGCACTTCATAGTAGGTACTATGCACAGGAACTGATCATTCCAGACAAAGGGGTTCACGCCATCCCCACCATGCTGCAACTCCACGTTGGGTTAACTGCTCTGTGGGGGACCAGTCTGCATCCCATAGCGAGAGCCACCTCCAGCTCCTGAACAGCTACATAGTATTTCATCGTCCCTGTGGACACTGATTCCCTCAGTCCTCGAGAGCATCATACTGGAATATTAATGACACAGTAACAGCTTTAGGAATACCTACTGCCTCCTCGCACCTGTTCGCACCTGCCCCCACCTGACCGCACCTGCCCGCATCTGCTCGCACCTTGGAGCCTTCACAACCACCTTACGAGGCAGGCATGACTCCACGTGGCGGTCATGGAGATGAACCCACGGCACATGCTAAGTGAGGAAAGCACATTGCAGAGCCGGACGTTTTGTGTGACCTCGTTTTTGTAGAAGAAGAACAAACAAGTCCGTATGTCTGCATATCCACATAGATTTGCATATAAATAAATAAATAAATAAAAAGGACACACAAACTGAATGGTGGTTGCAGCTGGGGCACCGTACTGCGGGCGGGGGGAGGAGGGCTTGGCTCTTTCACACATCTTCAGACTTATTTTTTGCAGTGACTATGTATTAAAATACACCCTTACTATATATAAGTATATGTATATGTACTTAAACATAATTTGATGGATATTGTATAATTTAATATTTAATGTAATTTATGAAATTTTAAAAATTTTAAATAAATTTAAATGAATTTTTAAAAATTTAAAAAATATTTATCTAATATAAATTATATAATGTAATATTCAATATACTTCATAAAATTTTTTAGAATCTAAAAATAAATTTAAATAGTTTAAAAATTTCCAAATATTACAATGTAATATTTAGCTTAATATAATTCATAAAATTTTTAAAATAAATTTAAATTCTTTAAAATTCAGAAAAATTAAAAATTTTTATTTAATATAAATGATATAATGTAATATTTATTTTAATATTCTTTATACATTTTTAAAATTTTTTAAAAATACATTTAAATGTTTTAAAATGTTTTAATTTTTTATTTTATTTTATTTTTTTTTTTAAGATTTTTTATTTATTTGACAGAGAGAGACACAGCGAGAGAGAGAAACAAGCAGGGAGAACGGGAGAGGGAGAAGCAGGCTTCCCACCGGGCAGGGAGCCCGATGCGGGGCTCGATCCCAGGACCCTGAGATCATGACCTGAGCCGAAGGCAGACGCTTAACGACTAAGCCACCCAGGTGCCCGTCTTAAAATTTTTTAAACGTTAAAAATATTTACTTACTATAAATTATATAATGTAATATTTAACATACTTCATAAAATTTTTAAACATTTAAAAATAAATTTAAATAAATTTTAACATTTTTAAAACTTTAATATTTGTTTAATATAAATTATACAATGTACTATTTAATATTCTTCATAAAATTCTTTAAAATTTTAAAAATAAGTTTAAATAGATTTTGTAACTTTAACATGTTTAAAACATTTTATATAAATTACACAATTTAATATTATACAATTTAATAGATAAATATATATATTCAAATAAAACTGAACTTGCAGGGGGAGAAGGCAGTCTGTAAGAATAAATACAAATCATCAGGAAAATGCTGAGCAGAAGGACTGACAGGGACACGGATTAAAACGTCATTAAGCTAGATTACGTAAAACGGTTTGGTGCCAGGATAGAGATGGGTCCCTGGACGGAACAGAACTGAAATCTCGGAAGTAGACCCACATATACGTGTGAATTTAATGTGTGACCAAAGGAGCTTAAATGGCAGATAATTGACATCACTGGCTAGGGGCTCAGGGACGAATCACCACGTCCAGGAGAAACCATAGCGGAAAGGTTAAACCACAACAGAAACAGGAGAAAATACAGGTAAATATTTACATGAACTTGAAGAAAAGGAAGGCCTTCCTAACCATACCACTTTTTTGTGTAAAAACTGTAACATTAAAAAAAAAAACCAGAACACCTGCTAGACTTGACTACATAATAATTTTACCACCTACCAATAATCACAGTGTAAGATAATAAACTAGGGAGGGTGCCAGGCAGGTGAGTTTACTGTGCCCACTTGACAGATGGGACAACTGAAGTTCGCAGAGGAGATGTGCTCCACGCCTGGCCACCCCAGCTGCTTCTCTTCCTGGGCTATGCCCCCCACAGGCCCAGGCAGAGCAGCCCAGAGATCCTAGTCCCCACAGTCAGCAGTGATGGGGCCCAATCCCGGCTCAGCCACTCAGGGGCTGCACACGAGTGTGGGCCAGCCTGGGTGTCTTGAACGGGACATCACATGCATCTCCAGGGACAAGGAAGGAAGATCCTGCGAGTAAGCCTCCTGCCCTTTGTAAGGGCTCAGAACCTGTGCGGGGGAGGAACCTTGGCTGCCCCTTTAGGTCTCTTGTGCGGACAAGCCGTTTAGGATGTGCAAACACCAAGGGGTTGGAAGTCCTGAGCCTCAGCTCTGCCTCCACGGCCGGGGATGTTATCATCACAGATTTAATTTAGCGACTGAGTACTTAACTATGTCCCAGGCACCGTCCTATTCCCTCTCTCTTGGTCTTCCTATTGAATCCTTAAACACACAGGGAGGCTGATGCGGGATGGGGGTCTGACGTGGGGAGGGGCTGACGCGGCCATCGAGAGAGAGAGAGAGAGAGAGAGAGAGAGAGTCAGCAAGCTGGGAGCCAGCAAGCTGGGAGCCCCCTGGCCGGGCAGGTGGGACTTACCATTGAAAGGAGGACCAGGGCGGGGAAGAAGCCCATGATGACATAGCAGAGCAGCTCCACCAGCTTGTACCTGGCAGGAAGACAAGCCATCTGGGCCTCGGGACAGCCTCCCCATGAGGAACGGCATACAGCTCCCCGCTCTGGGTAGGAGGGGACACCCCAACCAAAAGAGTGAGAAGAGCTCCGCCCTCTGCCCAGTGCTCCTGGGCTCAGACTTCACCCAGGTACCCGCAGCAGGCACTGGCAGAGCTGGGTGGCCCTGGGCGGATGTCCTGCCCTCGGGGCCTTGGTCTCCATGGGTGGGATGACAGGCCAGGGCTGTCCCCGCTGAGTACAGCACGCACACAGGCCCTCGCCGCGCTTGGGCGGGGGCCGTCATGACTGTGATCCCAGCACCTTTTCCCCGGGGGCCCAGGCAGCTGCCCTCCGTCCATCCCAGCGGCTGCACAGGCTGACACCGATTTGCCCTCCCTGGAGATTCCAGAAGTCAGTTACTCCCCTTTGCTTCTATAGCCCTGTTTCTTTCCTCACTCGGTGGGACGGAAGTGAAGAGAGCCTGGAGCCTCTCCCCTCATCTGACAACCCAGCTTAGGGAAGGTGGGTAACACATGACCCACAAGGTCTTTTTTAAAACCCCTTCAGGGGGTGCCTGGGTGGCTCAGTCGTTAAGCGTCTGCCTTCAGCTCAGGTCATGGTCCCAGGGTCCTGGGATCGAGCCCCGCATCAGGCTCCCTGCTCCGCGGGGGGCCTGCTTCTCCCTCTCCCACTCCCCCTGCTTGTGTTCCTGCTCTCGCTCTCTCTCTCTCTGTCAAATAGATAAATAAAATCTTTTAAAAAGATAAAATAAAATAAATAAAACCTCTTCAGATCGACCCTATGGGCTGTGGCTCTGGTGGCCATCCATGGGCCTGAGCCCCGGGACGCCGGGCAGAGCTGTGCCCCCATGCTTCGGGGTCATCCTGGGGTCTCTTCTCCCCAAGGGCAGAGAGGAGGTCCAGCCTACCTGAGCCCCGAGCCCCCCCACCCAGCCTTGGCTTACCGCTCATGGAAGAAGAAGACGTAGATGGTGCCCACCGAGGCCATGATCCAGACCAGCCAACGCATGTGGGAGGCCCAGGGGCCCAGCTCCCGAAGGTTCAGCCTGAGAGAAAGCCAAGGGCACAGCCTGAGGGGGGCCCCCTGGGATCCAGCCCCTCCCAGGAAGACTGACCCCAGAGCAGCCCTGTGCCCCACAGCTCTCGGGGTGGAGAGACAGACAGAGAAACTGACTGGAACAATAAGCAATGATTAGAGGAAAACTGGCAAAACGGACACCGTCCGAGCGCGAAGACAAAGGGCATCTCAAATGGGCAGAAGCATAAAGCCTGTGTGAGGGCAATCTGGCCGAATCTATCAAACCCGAGGCGTGCATGTCCAGTGACCCCGTCATTCCAGCCCCTTAGCCAAGGAAATGCGGTCTCGTCCGCGCACAGAGGCACAGAAGAGGACATTCATCACAGCCCTGGTCCAACAGGACACACAGGAAAGCACCCAACTATCTACCGGAAGGGGAAGGTGATATAAGGATGGTATTCGTCTGTGCTGGTTATCAACCGACTGCCTCTCGGCTCCGAATTCGCCCCTCCTGCCTGCTCCAAGCTAGCGGAGCTGGGCCACGTGCCTTCTTTCTTCCCGGCAGGCTCGGACGACGTTAAGCTTTGTCAGGGGCGGGCAGTGAAGAGACTCTGCGGGAGGAGAGCTTCTTCCTTCCTGGCGCCCGTGGTTCTTCCACCAGGTTCTGAGAGCAGGCTTCTCTCTGCTGCTGGGCTGAGGCGGTTTCCCCGCGGCTTTCTCCAGCATTTGGCCACAGCGTGTGCGCTAGCCGTGGATGCAGGGGACAGTGGCGGCACAGGGGACAACGCAGGCCTGTGCCTCAGGCCGGGCAGCTGCTCCTGCACCCCCTCTTCAGCCCCACACACCTGCACACTGGGGGCCCCCCGTGGGGACCCCTGCCCAGCAAGCTGCCTGACCTCCACCCTATACGCTATCTGCACCGAAACACTCGGGGTTCCTGCAGGGGCCTCTCAACGGCTGCTTCCAGGAGCACCCAGCAGCTTCCCCGGCACGGAACAAGGGGTAACGCTCGGGGCCTCCAGTGGCCAGCCTCTCCCAGCACCCCCAGAGGGCTGATTTCCAGCAAGCCACACCCATGGCCCCCTCCAGCAGCCTCTCTGTCATCCTGTGGGCAAAGGTCAGGCCCTTTTGGACGTGGAGGGACCTCTGCCCTGGATGGAGCGGGGCTGGTCGTAGCTGTCCCTTATTTCTGCCACTCCGTAGCTTCCCTAGATTTGTCTCTGATGCTCATCAATCAATTCTCCCCTCCTCCAATCTCCTATGATCAATCCTTTATACCAGATGTTCCGTGTTCAAATCATTGTATGGTTTCTGTCCCCCAACTGCACCCTGCCGGATACACATGGGCACAGCAGCTTGGAAAACAGAACAATCCGGACTTTGGTGCGGACATCTCCCAGACATGCTGTGTGTGGCGGTGGGGAGCGAGGGGAGAGTAACAGGACTGTATTATTTGCACACGTGAAGAGAGATGTGTAAATGCGCAGCACACCGATCGGAGCCCCCCTGTCGAGTGGGTAGTGGGAGTTCCATCTAGAAAGGGACAGTTGATGATGGCAGTGCTTGAGGGGAGGGATCCTTTTTCACTTTTTTCCGGAGTGAATTTCTTGAATGAGACCACCTTATAATGCAACCTCTGCCCACCCCGTGTCCCCCAAAAAGCAATCGGCTCTGAGTCCAATTGTTATTATAAAGAAGTTAATTTGTACTGGAAAGCTTAAAGGCAGAAAAAAATAACCCGACTCATTACCCGGAAGAACCATCAGTGAAGATCATTCTAAACAGCTCTCCAAACAGACACAAAATAGGCCAAGGGCGCCTGGGTGGCTCAGTTGGTTAAGCGACTGCCTTCGGCTCAGGTCATGATCCTGGAGTCCCAGGATCGAGTCCCGCATCGGGCTCCCTGCTCGGCGGGGAGCCTGCTTCTTCCTCTGACCCTGCCCCCTCTCATGCTCTCTGTCTCTCATTCTCTCTGTCTCAAATAAATAAATAAAATCTTTAAAAAAAAAAAATAGGCCAATGGGTAGGAGGACGAGTATAAAATGGGATGGGGGGGAGGGGTAAGGGGAGGGAGTCTCGAACTACACAGGTCATTTCTTACAAATATCCCATTGGATTTCAACTTGACTTTAACAGAAGAAAATGAACACTCCCCCGCCCCAAAAAAGTGTGCTGAATTTCAAACAAATATTTCTGCTCCTGTCTTTCTACTATGCCAGAGGCTTTCAAGCATCTTTTACACCCTTTAAGTAAAGATTGTATGCAGGAATCTTACGTGTAAGTCTAATTTATCAAAAATAAACATCAAAAAAATAGGGTTTTCTGATTGAGGCAAGGATGGAGGAACCCACAGTCATTCACACCCCCACCCCTCCATGGTCATCTGGGAACCTCCGGGGCTCTGCAGAAAACGGCATGAAAACCAGAGCCATTCAAAGAAAAATACCCACCAAATGATTTTATACCACCTTGTCCCGTGTCCCCCTTTCCCACGCACCCAAGTGCCCAGCTGGAAAACTGGTCACCAAGCTCCTCCGTCTACGTCCTCCCGCACGTCCGACCAACGCCCACGTTCGGCCAACTCTTCCTCCTAAAAAGGCTCGCAAACCAGGACACGTCACCTGCACCTCTCATTCACAGTTGTGGCTCATTCCCGTGTCAGTACTGGGACGGTCAACATCTGTGCTCCCTGTGGGACCCTAAGTCCCATGAGGAGAGAGTGTCTGTACCTCTCCGTCAGTCACAGCTGGGGATAAAGACTAGAAACCCAGCCATTAAATCAAGAGAGTGGAGGATAGTCAGGGGATTGCTTTAGAAATCCACGTCGAAGAGAGTTACTGCAGCTGAGCACAAAACATGACTTGACTATACCTGGCCGCATCCGAAAGGAAACCTGAGATGACCTGGCCCCTGGCAACTGCAGGTGATGCCTAGGGCCCACCTGGGGCCGACCACAAGTGGCCGCGTGGAAGGAGCTCCCTCCCGTGGCTCCTGGTTTCGCTCTCCTGCTCCTGGCCTGCTCCAGTGGCCTCCCCACAACCCACTCACCCAGGACCTGTGCTTATTCTAGAAGCCTCCATACATACGCCTGCCCACTTGGCATCTGACGGCCAGAAGCATACCAGTTTTGGGAAGAGAAGCAAGTCCCCTTCTCTCCCAAAGTCCAGCTGGGCATGGGGCTTGCATCTGCCTGCAACCCCAGGGAGGACCCAGCAGCAGGGCTGGTTTCAGAGGGGAGGCTGGCCCAAGAAACCTGGCACCCCTCACCCCCTCCCACTGTCCATGAGTCAGTCTACTCAGCTGCCTGCAAGCGTCTTTTCGATCTGTCACTCCTCTCCCTTGACTCCCATGGCCACTCCTGGGGTCCAGGCCACCACCGCTGCTCCCCTAGGTCCTGGGCCAGCCTGTCCTCGCATCTCTGCTCCCATGGGTCCAAACACTAAAACGACATCAATATCCTGCTTTGAAGCCCCATCACCCCTAAAAACAGACCAAACAGCCTCCCATCTATACTCCGTTTGCCTCTACCCTTGTATGAGACGTGGGCACCATGCCAAGCCTGCCCAGGAGCGTGGACACCCGAGCTATGGTCACGAGGGCCCTGTCCAGCAGGGAGGATGGATGACTCCATGGGTTTCTCCAGACGTATGCTGTGTGGAAGAAGCAAGAATCCAAAAGAACGGGGACTCCACTAACACAAAAGAAGAAATCAGGCCTAACTGTCATATGTCAGAGCTGCGGTTACCTTGAGGGGAGGAGGCCCAGGGGGACAAGGGGGCTGGACATGTTCTGCTTCTTCATCTGGGTGCTGGCCGCTGAAAATTCCCAGGGATGTACATTTATGACCGCGCATGCTCTCCAGGTACGGCACACCTCCACGACACATATTTAAAAAGCAATCGTGGGGCGCCTGGGTGGCTCAGTCGTTAAGCGTCTGCCTTCAGCTCAGGTCATGATCTCGGGGTCCTGGGATCGAGCCCCGCGTTGGGCTCCCTGCTCGGCGGGAAGCCTGCTTCTCCCTCTCCCACTCCCCCTGCTTGTGTTCCCTCTCTCGCTGTGTCTCTCTGTCAAATAAATAAAATTTAAAAAAAAAATAGCAATCACCTTCGCATATACAAATAAAACCCATTTATTAGCAGATATAATGAAAGAGAAGGCCCCACTTGTGATGACCAAAAACAGAAATTTCCTGGGCAAAAACGGAACAAACCTTCCGATGGCTCCCTACTCTTCAGAAGCGCACGTGCGGGTCCTCAGAGCAGCACCCCTCCTCCAGGCAGCCCTCCGGAGGCCCCGACGCCACAGCTGTGCCTCCTCTGAGCTCCCATGGCTGCATGCACGCAGGCCCGTCTCACCATGCCACCACTGTCCCGTCACAGATGCCCGTCCAGGGGCCAGACCCTCCGGGTCCCAACCGCCAGCACCGCCCGGCCACGCATTCCCCAGACGTGAGCTCAACGGCTCTGTGGGCTTTTAGAATGTGGCCTGAAGCTGAGCGTTTCCTTATTCCAGAACTTTCTGGATTGCTAAATCAAGTTGGAAAACTCCAGGTCACTTGCTGTGGGGGCGGGGGGAGGTTAAAACCAATACACTGTGTGGTTATCTGGCAAGTTAACCAAATTAGAAGGCCGGCTCCCTGCTGCCCAGAAATCCAAGTCTCAAATTTATGCCACAAAGATCAGGTTCCACCACATGAAAGTGCTGTTTCTGGAGGTCAGAAGAGGCCACCTCTTAGCAACTTCATATGATTCGAGCCAACATATCCACACGCGGGTGCTAAATCATACGCAAACAAGGAGATTCACTACGGCACGGTCTCTCCTAGCCAAGGGACGGAGCGCCCCAATGCCAGAAATATCCATAAACAGGATGGCCAGGAAATGTTATGCTGTGATAGAAAAAAAGACTGGGGAAATTTTCAGTGTACTAAAATACAGAGAGGTACCCCCAGCAACATTACCAAGAGAACAAAAGCAAACTGCAGTTTGTATAGTACCCTTCCTTTTGTATTAGAAGCAGGAGGAAAAATATGAATACCGATGCATTTACAATATTCTGGGCACACACTTTGGCTTTTTTTGCACAAAACAACTCCGGAAAGAGACACAAGAGTTGTAAGTAGTTGCAGAAGGAGAATGGACAGAGGGCGTCTTTTTACCTACACTCTTTTGTGCCGAGTCAACAGATTACCCAGCCAAATTAGAAGAAGACATTCAGAGGAGGAAGCCAGTCTCCCCCACCCCCCAACGAGGGACTGTGCAGAGGTACTCACCAGGGCGCGTAGGACGCTGCTATGAAGAAGTAGATGACCATGCGGTCGAACATGTGCAGGCAATGCTCCACCATCCTGGGGCAGAGAAGGGGTAGGGGAAGGGTCAGGGGTAGGGCCCCAGAGCCACACCTCCCCGCCCGCAGGTGCAGAGGGGCCTGAGCTCGGGGCTGACGGGCTTTCGCCCCAGCCACCACCCTTGGGCTTCAGGCTCCCCATCTGGAAGTGCCCAGAGCAGTGGTTTTCAAACCAGGCTCCCCATCCCCCTGGGGGTCCAATGGGGACACCCCACAGGTTTCGCTGAGGACCCCCCTCTCCCTGAAAGGTGAAGGTCTGACACCCACACTCTGCATTTTGGCTTTATATACTGGGCTTTTCAAAAGAATTCAAATGATGAAATACTTTGGTGACTAAAAAAAAGTATAAAACCAATGAACCTATGGTGCCCCTGCTAAAGAGCCTCTGGGTCCCAGCATTCTGGTTCAGGTCCAGGTCTGGAGCCCAGCAGGCCTGAGTCCAAACGCCAACCTTATCACTTATGGACTGCATAACCTTGAACCAGCTCCTTACCATCTCTCAGCCTCAGCTCTCTGATCTGTCAAGTGGGGAGGGTACCAGCAGCCTATCACAGGGTGGCCATGAGGTTTAGGTGCATTGGTACTTAACACAGCACGTATCAGGAAGTGCTCAATAAACATTCGCTGTTTTTGTTGTGACCTCATGTTGAGTAGCAAACGGTAGCCCTCAATATGTTTGCCCAGTGTGGCAGCCGACCTCCAAAATGATACCCAAAGAGCCCCACTTTCTGGTATTCACACCCATGCATAGCCCCCTCCCACGATGAATAAGGCAGACACACGTAACCAACAGAGGGCTGCGGAAATGATGGTGAGTGATTTCTAAGGCTCGATCATAAATGATATTAGAGCCTCTGGCTTGTTCTCTTGGAACACTAACTTTGGGAGCAAGGAGACATGGCTGTGGAGCGGTCCATATGGGAAGCACGGAGCACCTGGTAAAGCATCCAGTACCAACTTGCCAGCTATGTGAGGGAGCCCCCTTGGAAGTGGCCTCTCCAGCCCCAGGCAAGCCTTCAGATGGCGGCAGCCCCGGCCCAGCATCTTGGTTACACCAGAGATCATGAACCAGAACCACACAGCTAATTAAGCTCCTGAATTCCTGATTCTCAGAAGCCTTGAGAGGTAGTCAAGATTTCCCGTTATTTAAAACCTCTGTGACTGGGGCACCTGGGTGTCTCAGTGGGTTGAGCATCTGCTTTTGGCTCAGGTCATGATCTCGGGGTCCTGGGATTGAGCCCCGTGTCAGGCTCCCTACTTTGTGGGGAGCCTGCTTCTCCCTCTGCCTCTGCCTCTCCCCGCGGCTTGTCTTCTCTCTCTCACTCACTCTCTCTCTCAAATAAATAAATAAAATCTCTAAAAAAATAAATAAATAAAACCTCTGTGACTGAGGATAATGTATTACAGAGCAATAGATAACTAACGCAAACTGATTCTGCCCAGCAAACTGCAGCCCTCAGTAAAACTGACCAGGGATCCTACGTATGGTTTAACCACATGTCCTCCTAGAAATGAAAGTGACAACAACAGTTAGCATGTTTACGGCGTGGGCCATGAGCAGAGCACTAGTCTAAGCAACTTAGGACTTTTTAATCCCACCTAGAAGACAAGTGCTGTTTTTTTCATCCACTATGTGACAGGTGAGGACAGGAAATGCCAGCACAAGCCCACCACTGGTTAAGCCGGCGCTAAACCCAATGACTGGTTTCTTAGCAAGAAAAAGGGGAGCGAGATCTGGACAAAGAGACACACGGGGAGGAAGGCCGTGTGAAGACACAGGCAGCCCGGAGAAGCAGCTAGAAGCCAAGGAAGACTCGGGCCACCAGGAGCTGGAAGAGGCCAGATCCTCCCCTAGAGACTTTGGAGGGAGCATGGCCCCACTGACACCTGGATCTCAGCCTTCTGGCCTCCTAAACTACGAGAGAAAGAATTCTGTTGTTTCCAGCCACCCAGACTGGGGTCATTTGCTACGGCAGTCACAAGAAACTCCTACAGCGGGGCGGAACCAAGACCCACGGAGAGGGCAAGAATGGGAAATGGGAATGGGGGCTACAGCAAAGTCACGGGGCTCCTGGGGGAGGGGCAGGGGATGCTGAAGCTGGAGACAAGGGGTCCCTGCCACTGCTGCAATGGGGCCAAGGCATCCCTCGATGTACGGGGGCCCCAGACTCCCGGGATCAGCTCTGGCTCAGATATGACCAGCTTGGTGATCTTGAGCAAGACCCATCGCCTTCCGAATTTCAGTGTCATCACGTACAAGCCGGGGATTCTACATGCTGCAACGGGGACCAGCCCTGAAGCCTCACACTGAGTGAGAGAAGCCAGTCACAAAAGGTGGAAACAACCCAAGGATCCGTCCACGGATGGGGATGAACGGATGCACGTGTGCATTACAATGGAAGATATTCATGGAATGCCTTAGAAAGGAAGTTCTGAGAGGCGCTACAAACTGGTTGAGCACACTGTACCAAACGAGAGAAGCCAGTCACAAAAGGACAAATACCGAACGACTGCCTTGCGTGAGGTCCCTAGGAAGTAGGATGGTGGGTGCCGGGGGCTAGGGAGGGGATGGGGTACGAGTGCTCAAAGGGGATGGAGCTTCAGTTCAGGAAGATGAAGAAAGTTCTGGAGATGGGTGGTGGTGTTAGCACAACAGTGTGAATGTGCTTAATGCCCCTGAACTGGACGCTTAAGACTGACGAAGAGAGTCAATTTATGTTATGGGTATTTACCACAGTGTTTTTAAAAATTAAAAGCAAAGCAAAAATTTAAAAATCCAAGACTACTGCCTATACCGCAGAATTACTGAAAAGATCAGGGGTGACGTCTCTACAGGGCCTGGACCTGGGGAGGCCATTCTGATGGTTACGATGATCAGGAGGGTCCCTCCCAACAGCACTGGGAGCTGGGGGCTTGCTCTCCGGGCGTCTCGGAGGTGAGCAAACGAGGCTCATGTGGGTGAGGTGGTCTGCCCAGGTGGGATCTAGTCCTGGCCGGCCAGCCGAGGCAAAGACGGCATGAAGGTCACCACCCTGGTCACTCCGCCCAGCCCCTGCCCCACCCGTGGGCTAGGCAGAGGCACCTGAGGTGGCTCTTCTTCCAGGAAATGGTGTGGAACACGGTGGACACCACGAAGAGCCCACAGAGGCCGAGGCCGTAAATCCAAGCAGAGATGGTCTCCCAGTCGTCGTCGGACAGGAAGTAGAGGTTGGAGCTGCCGAGGATGCTGGGGATGATCCAGAGCTGGAAGCAGAGCGGGGACAGGTGCTGCAGGGCCAGCCTTCAGCGTGGGGGCCAGGGATGTACAGAGCTTCCCCGAGCATGCCGCCCACTCTCTCCTCCAGACCCGCGCCATCCAACAGACCCTCCCTCCTTGGCAGGAAAGTCCTAGACCTGCCCCATCCAACATGGGAGCTGCTAGACACCTGTGACTACCGAGCACCTGAATCATGATGGTGGCAATAAAGTGCTGACGTTTTTTATTTTATGTCGTTTTAGTTGATTTTAGTTTCAATTTCAGCAGCCCCACGGAGCCAGTGGCTACCCCATCGGGCAGCACGGCTCTGGAGAAGGTCGTGGTAAACACGACGGCTCCCCGCCTCAAGGAGCATCGCCGGTCACCGCCCCCACAGCCAGCCTCGCGGTCCCCGAGCACGCCACACCGCCTCACACCTCTGCATACGTAGTTAGCACCTTCTGGAGAAAGTAGCCCTCCCCACCAGGTCCACTGGGAAAACCCTTCACTCTTCACGCCTTGGCTGATCCATCATTTCCCTGGAGAAGTCTAGAACTCTCCAAAGCACAGGGGGCAGGGGGTCCCTGAAAGTGTGCCCAGTTCTGTGTTGGGAACACTTTTTCAGGAGAAAGGGTTTATGGCAGCCCCAGCCAGTAGAAGTATAACGCGAGTCCCACAGGTCATTTTGGGTGTTCTGGGACCCACGTTCTTAAAGGGAAAAACAAACTGGTGAAATTAACGTTAATACTACATTTTGTTCAGCCCGATTTATCCAAAATACCATGTAATATACATAAACATATTAAGGAGCTATTTTACATCCTGTTTTCCATGCTAAGTCTTCCCAAGTTGGCAGCACGTCTCCAACAGATGAGCTGCATTTCAAGGGCGCAAAAGCCACATGGGGCCAGTGGCTACCGAACTGGACAATGTGGGTCTCGATCTTCCATTATTCCCAAAGGGGCCTACTGCCCAGAGAAGGATCTCTTAGGCGAGGCTGGGGTGGTGTCAGCAAGGACTCCAGGCAGAGGGAGGCAAGGACTCCAGGGCGCTGGAACCTGGGTAGCAGGGAAGGTGGACCAACTTATGAACTAAGGCCTGCCTGGGAGCTTGCTAGAGTCCAGATGCTGTGCCAGGTACCAGGGAGCCAGCGAAGGTTCGCAGAGCAAAAGACAGGCATGCTCAGCACCACAGTCCAATGTCCCCAGATGGCCTTCCCTCCAGATCCCACTCACTCTTCCAAGGGCCACAGAGGACTTGTCGTCCATTGGGACATCACCACGGAAAAGAGATGCTGACCCTCTCCAAGGGTGAAGAGCCTGCCTTCCCTCCCACCTGGAAGTGTCCCCCGCTCGGCACCCCAAAAGCCAACTCACAGCATGGGTGGCACAGTTGGCTGCATGCTCGTACTCGGTGGGCTGGTACCTCTTGTGGGCAGGGACTCGGTGGTTCATGAACCTGGAATGAGAGGCATAATTCCCGGAAGCTGGGCCAGGAAGCCGGGAGCAGCTGTGTTCACAGGATTCCCAGGAGACCTGAAGATCGGGTCCCTCCTGGTGGGAAAATAAAGGATCCCTCCCCTCCCCGTCTCTCCTCTCCTTCCCCTCCCCCTCCTCCCTCCCCCTCCCTCCTCTCCTTCCCCTCCCCCGTCCAGAGTCCCACTCCCCTCCTCCCCCCCCCCCCCTTTCTATTACACTCTTTTTGGACTAGCCAATATTTTGTGCCTGATCCCCAATGTGGTACTTGTTACCAAACTTGGCTAAATACAGCATTCTCTCCATTTCATGTTTCTCATTTTCCTTCCGTCTGACATAGAGCACAGCTCCCTGCGGGTACAGACTGACCCTCTGACTCGTGCACCCACCCACAAAGCCACCACGCGGGAGGGGCCCGAGCTCACTTCCCGCCCCCCAGCAGGGCCCATAGGCCCCCTCCCAGGGACTCTTCCCTCAAGGAAACCACCTCTGACTCTGTCATCATTGATTAGTTTGGCCTGCGCTTGGACTTCCCATCAGTGGGATCACGCAGCACAAACCCTCCTTTGTCCACCTTCTTTGGTTCCACGTGACTTTGGCGAGATTCATTCATGTTGTCAGATGCAGGGATTGGCTGTTTTCACTGCCGGACAGAATTCTATACACAATGTATGCATCCAGCTCCTGGAGGTGGACTGCCCGGTTCGGGGCCCCCAGGGAGAACTCCGTCCATAAGCAACCGTGCGCACATCTTTGGTGACCATCGACTGTATTTCTGCTGGGCGTAGGTCCACATGTGGAACCACCAGTGGACTGTATCCCGAGCAATACGCACTCCTGGTGTTCCAGAGACTTTGGGAATCTCCGCGCCTCGAGCCCTCCAGTCTCTCCTTTGATCCACACTGGAGCTCCGATGGAGCCTTCGCCCCTCCCCCCCCCCATTTTGCAGAAGGGAAGCTAGAGGGTAGAATGTAGGAAGCATTTAGTGAGCAGTTTCTATACGCTGGTACCACACCAGGACAGATGACAGAGCATTCACTGAGTACCTTCTGTGTGCTGGATCTGTGCCAATAAAGTTCACAGAGCATTTATGGAACACCTTCTGTATGCTGGATCCGTGTTAAGTGTACTTCACTGAGGATTTGTGAGCACCTCCTCCCTGCTGGATCCGTGCCATACAGTTCATAGAGCATTTGTTAAGCACCTTCTGTATGCTGGTTTTACACTGAGAACTAGGGACGGTGCATTGGGGTGACCTGGCCCTGCCCTCAAGAAGCTCACAATCCAGAAGGCATCGAATCCAAGCAGAAATCCCAATACAATACCATGTGATTAGTGCTCCTCATCCTTCCGGGAAACATTCAGGAGCACCTACTATGTGCCGGCTGGAGTTGAGAGGAGGGACACAGCATAGTGTGAAGGCTTCCAAGAGAGGACAGGCTCCCCAAGGCTCAGGCACACCCTGATGTCCGAGTGCCTGGCAGAGCACCCGGCCCCATAGTGGGCACCGGCAGACAGGTAACGAGGGATAAGTGAGTTTACCAGATGAAAAGAGAGGTAGGAGAGGGAAGGGTGCTCCTGGCCCAGGGAGCAGCAGACGGGAATGTGCAGAGCACATGGCAAGCAGCCCAGTGCGTGCAGGGCAGTGTTATGAGCTGAACTGTGTCTTCCCAAAATTCCTATGCAGATGTCCTAACTCCCAGTACCTCAGAAAAGTGACCTCATCTGGAAACAGAGCTGTTGCAGATGTCCTCAGTTAACATGAGGTCCCACCGGAGGAGGGCGAGCCCCTAATCTGCTACGACTAGGGTGCTTATGGGAAAAGGAGAGCCACAGAGCCGAAGCCCATGAGACAATGGAGACGCAGACTCCACCGTGATGTGACCACGAGCCAAGGGACACCTAGGGCTGCTGAAACCGCCAGAGGCTGGGACACAGGCACAGAAGCTTCTCCTTCAGAGCCTCCAGAAGGAATCAAACCTGCCATCACCTCAATTTTGGACTTCTGGCTTCCAGAGCCGAGAGACCAAATTTTTGTTATTTTAAGTCACAAAGCGTATGGTCACTTGTTACTGTAGCCCTGGAGACACTAAAATAGGTTCGTGCGGTGTTCATCTTGATAGGTCCTGCCCAAAAGCCCCCAAGGGGGCTGTGCCAACGGGACTGGGGGGGGACAGATGCCAACTGCGCAGGGACACAGCTGACGCCTTTCTCCAAGGTGGGAAACCGAGCCTGGGGCTCAGGGAGTTCTTGTCCACCTGCCATCAGGCGCGGCCTGGCCGCCCTCTCCTCTGCTCCCTTAACAAACACAAATAAGCCACCCACGGTGCCAGCCTCACGGGTCCAAGGGCAATGTCGCGTTGCCATGGCGACCCGCGATGGGCAGTTCTTTATTTGTTTCTGGGTTCCACAAAACCCTCCTTGTCTCTGCCCCATGCTGCAGCTGCTGAACAGAAGAAAGGCGGGCCGAGAAAAAGGCCGGGAGACCAGGCCCCAGGGCCGGGGGCAAACGCCCAAGAAAGAGAGTTCCCACAACCCTCCAGAACCAAGAACTTTTTCTTTACCTCCTTTTGGCCTACTTTCTTTCTTCGGAGCCTCTAGGCAGACATTTCTTAAGAGGACAATGAATTGTTTTATTTAGGTTTTCACTTTCCCTTTGCATTTACATACAGTATAATCTTTTTCTTTTTTGGCTACCCAGTTTTATGAGTCTGGGTAAATGAAGACTGCCATGTCACCACCACCACAACCAAGATAAATAACAGATCCTTCATCCTCCCCAAATGCCCGCACACGCTGGGCCCCTGATACCTGTCTCCAGGCGCGTAACCACCACCCCGTTCTCTGCCCCTACAGCTTTGCCTTTCCAGAATGTCGCATAAATGCAGTCACAGGGTCGGCCTGCAGTGTTTTTGTTTTGGGATTTTTTTTAATGTCTAAAAAGAATTTATTTTATAAAGTCAAAGTGCATTCTTGGGTGGAAAGAAACTGCTCTGAATGCCAAGCAGGGATCTACTTAGTTCTATTTAAAACGCATCTAAGACAAACTTGTTTTATACAAGGAGAAAATGGGCCTTCCTAAATCACACATTACTGTCTTGACGATTATGCTCAACACTTCCATCTTTTTTTTTTTTTTCTGCATAGCCTTTTGAGTTCGGCTTTTTTTACTGGGCATCACGCATGTGAGGTCCATCCGTGTTGTTGCCGTGTTCCAAAGGCTCCTTCCTTTTTACTGCTAAGCGCTATTCCATTGTCTGAATGTACAATGGCTTGTTTATCCATTCCCCAGTAGAGAGATAATGGAGTCATTTTTAACAGATGAAACATATAGATAAAATTTAGAATGTTCTAGAACAGAGCTGACAGTCAAGGAGCAGCCTTCAAGATTATGGGAAGTTTCTCTTCAAAGAGTCGATATTTCCAGCAGGCTGTCACTAGTTAAACTAAAGGAGGGAAGTGAGCCTTTCTGCCTCCTCTCTGGAGAACAGAATCACCATTCCGCGGCCAGCCCTCTGTTTAGATGACTGTGGGGCCATGGCATTTGTGGGGGATGGGGAGGGCAACTCCATGCGGAGAGCTCCCAAACGGAGTCAGGATCCAGAGTCCAAGCCAGCAGGGAGGCAAGGACAGAGGCTGAATTCCCATCCTGAACAGGACGGAGGAGGGGCTTTGGATCTGGGCACAGCTGCGTGGAAAATCTGTGCAGTGTCACTTAGGTGCTGTGAGACCTAGGGGAAATTACTTCCCGTCTCTGGGCTGCAGCTTCCTTGTATGTAAAAGGAGATACTACTACCAACCCTACCATGAGATGATATGGCTCAAGAGCGCAGTGCCTGGGTGGCTCAGTCGGTTAAGCATCTGACTCTTGATTTTGGCTCAGGTCATGATCTCATGGGTTGTGGGATCAAGCCATGTCAGGCTTTGAGCTCAGTGGGGAGTCTGCTTCTCTCTCTCTCTCCCTCTCCCTCTGCCCCTCCCCCTGCTCATGCTCTCTCTCTCTCTCTCTAAAATAAATAAATAAGTCTTTAAAAAAATGGCTCAAGAGGCCACACAGGAGTGCCTGACATGCAACAGGGCTCAAAGAATGGGCATTCTTTTTACATCTTCCTGGAGAGCCCCCCAAAGAGTCCAGAGACCATTTTCTTACTGGTGGTTGACCCATCCAAATACTTCCCATTAAAGCCCACAACATCCTCGCAAAGTAGATATTATTATTCCAATTTGAAGGTGAGGCCATACGAGGTTAGGCCAGTGGTCCTCAATCTTGGTTGCACACGGATGGGTAGATCAACAAAACATGATCCATCCATATGATAGGATAGTACTCAGCAGTAAAAAGGAAAGACATTCAGGTACCTGCTACACATACAAATCTCAAGCACAGGATGCTGTCCCATGAGTGGAAGAAGCCAGACACAAAAGATCACATATAGGGCGCCTGGGTGGCTCAGTTGGTTAAGCGACTGCCTTCGGCTCAGGTCATGATCCTGGAGTCCCGGGATCGAGTCCCACATCGGGCTCCCTGCTCGGCAGGGAGTCTGCTTCTCCCTCTGACCCTCCCCCCTCTCATGTGCTCTCTCTCATTCTCTCTCACACAAATAAATAAATAAAATCTTAAAAAAAAAATCACATATTATAGGGTTCTATGTATATGAAATATCCAGAATAGGCAAATCCGTAACGACAAAGAGATTAGCGGTTGCCCCAGGCTGGAAGGAGCAACCACTTAATGGGTACAGGTTCTCCTTTTGCAGGGATGGAGATGTTTGGAACCAGACAGAGGCAGCAATTGCACAACATTGTGGATTGCACTCAGCCACTAAACTGTTCACTTTAAAATGGCAAATTTTGGGAGGCACCTGGGTGGCTCAATCGGTTAGGGATCCGATTCTTGATCTCAGCCAGGTCTTGATCTCAGCTCAGGTCCTGATCTCAGGGTCGTGAGTTCAAACCCCGTGTTAGGTTCCATTCTGGGCGTGCAGCCTACTTTAAAATAAAAATAAAATGGCAAATTTTATATGTCAATTTCACCTTAATTTTTTTTTAATGCTAAGGAAAAAAAAATCTCCTGGGAAGCTTTGAAACATGCCAATCCCCCGGCTACATCTCAGATCAAATAACCTGGAACCTCTCTCTGTGGCTGGGACCCAGGCATCAATATTAAAGCTGCTGGGTGACAGCAATGGGCAGCGGAAGCAGGGACGCACTGAGTGAGATACATGAAAAGCCAAGCTGCTAAACGGTGAGTAACACAGAACTGGACAAATCCCAGTAACAGGAATTAATCTGAATATCTAACAACAGGTCGGTGGTAAAGGCATACAAAGATGCCTGGAAAAAAAAGAGGAGAGATGGATGGAATTGGGGTTTCTGGTCACAGAGGACTTTGGCTGCCCCTTATTTTTTTGAATTTGTAAGATTGGGTGAGAGATCAAAGGAGATTTTCCATTGACCTGTATTGTTTGAATTTTTATGGGATTCTATTCAAGTTTTATTTGTGTAACTAAATGTCAGTTTTTTTTAACTGCATAATGACACAGGAAATGTTTGCCATATATCTATCATCAGGTGGGAAAGAGAATATATAACTCATTATGATTATAAGGTCGAAATACGTGTATGGATGGAAGACCCGTTAATGCACAATAATGAAATACATATTCGTGGTGAGGCCGTAGGATTCACTCTTGATGGCATTTTTCTTAAGAATTCATTTAAGTGTTCTGAGGGAAGACAAAGATGGACTGCCTATCAGATCACAGTGTTGTGTCATGTGCTGGGAGAGATAAGTGTGTCCCAGTTATGGGGGAGAATGTCCTTCCGTAAGAGATACGTCCTGACATGTTTGAGGATGAAGTGTCCGGATGTCTGCAATTTATCCTCGAAAGGTTCAGAGAAAGAGGAAATGATAAAGCCAACTCTGAAAAGGTTAATATCCGGTGACTCTAAGTGAATGGCACTCAGGCGTTCATGAAACTTTTCTTGCAACTTTTTGATACACATTTGAAATTTTTCCAAATAAAAAGTTGGGGAAAATTCTCTTAGGGTCATTATGCCAATGCTTTTATGATGTAAAGATTTCGACAACAGAAGGTCAGTCCTCTGCTGGGGGGGTTGATGTCACAGACAGGATGGGATGGTCGCACTGAAGGCAGCAGCGGGAACTTCTGGAGACCAAAGGGCAGCAGGAAAGGAGGAGGGGGAAGGTGGAGGAGTGCTCAGAGGCTTGGGGGGGGGGGGTGGCCACCAGGCTGGAGTGGGAGCTGGGTCAGTGGCAGGGGTCAGGAGGCGATCCCAGTCTCAGGATCCCAGGGTGCCAACATCTCCATGCTCCAGAACCATTCCCGCCTCATTCCCCAGGAAACTGCCCCTGCACTCAGCGCATGGCTGCCCAGAATAAAGGAAGTCACTGGAAGGCAACATCTGGAGTTAGGCTGTCTACCCACGTCCCCCTACTCTTGTAGGGCTGACAGAGTTTTCTCGGCAACTGCAAAATGTCACCCTTATGCCCATTACTCCCTAAAGACATTACTGATGCACCTCGGTATTGCAGATTTCAAATTTGAACACTTTTAATTGCTAGTGAAAAGGAGAAAATAATGTGACTTTATTGTTTTCATTGGCTCTCCCACTGTCCACAAGACAACAGCCATACTTTCCAGTACGTTTCCAATTAGCAACTGTGGAACTAGCTGGATGGGAAGGTGGGTAAGTAGACTGGAGAGATAGGCAAATGGCTTGATAGGCAAGTAACTAGGTAAGTATTTGTCTGGAAGGATGGATGGATGGATCAGGGGACAGGAAGATGGGGAATGGATGGTAGGACGGATGGATGGATGGATAAATGGGGAGATTGGAGGATGGATGGATGGGGGATCGATAAATGGGGAGACGGGAGGATGGATGGATGGGTGAGGGGATGGATGAATGAGGGGATGGATGAGGGATGGATGGATGGGGTGGATGGATGGATGGATGGGGAATGGATGGATGCGGGTGGATGATGAATGGATGGATGGGGGATGGATGGATGGGTGGGGGATGGATGGATGAAGAGATAGATGGGGGAGATGGATGGAGTGGTGGGTGAGTATGTGAGTAGCAGAGATAGGCACATAGCTTGGTAGAAAAATGAGTGTATAGGTAGATACATAGTTGTCTGAATGGACGGAAGGATGGATGGCAGAAAATCTGTTTCCCTTTCTTCCTTCCAAGATGAACACCAAAACACTTTCAAATGTTTCCTTCATGTAAATGATGTTTTGCTGAGGCTCAGTGTCCTGACTAATACAGTACTGGAATCCCAGGAGGTGTCTGTCCCAGTCCTTTCTGAAAGTGGCAAACGCTTGGGTTTCTAAGGTTTGGATGGGCAGTGGGGCACAGTGGAAAGAGGACAGCCTTTGGAAGCAGTTCTGACTGGACTTGGTGAACACTCCAAATGCAGGAGCTGTTATGATCCCGTGAGTCCGACAACTGGGAGAGAGTTCCTCCATCAGAGCCCCAGCCTGCCCTCCCCCCATCCTTCATGCGGTCACAGCACTGTCCTGTGGAGCTGGTCATGTCTGGGACACCCGCCTGCTGCAGGGCTGCTCCAAGAATCAGCCCAGAACTCACAGCACCCAGATGAGAATGCTCTACACTGGAAGGAGCTGTTCACCCGCCGCCCTTCTCAGATGGGGTGGAGCCACGCCTGGGGATCTCCTCTTCTCCTCCCTAAGCCTCTGCTTTGGCTTAGACCCTCCTCCTACCACCTACTGAGCATGCACTAGAGTTTACAGTTAAGATCAGGAGCTCAGGGGGTCAGACCACCCAGAGTCAATCCTGGCACCACTCCTCTCTAGCCACGAGTCCATGTCCAAGCTGCAAAAACTCCCTGGCCTCGGTTTTCTCATCTGAGCAAAGGGGAGAACCTCAGCAGCCACCTCAGAGGATTATAAAATGATGAAATGGGTTAATCTGCGCACAGCACTCAGCACTTACTGGCACGTGACCAAAGTTAATGAGTCTGAATCCTCACAACCCATGAGGAAGGTTCTATTATGAGCCCCATTTCAGCAGAGGAAATTGAGCCCAGAACTGGCTGAGCATGAGGCCTGCGTTCCAGGAGGGTGATGGTGCCTGTCTCACAGAGGAGATGTGTGAACTCCCCGCACACAGCAGGTGCTAAGTACTCCGCCTCCCGCATCCCCTCCGGAACAGGTGCTCTGACATGGTCAAGTAAGGAAAGAAGGTTTGCTTTCAAAATCAGCCCTCACCACTCCACACCCATAACGGTGGCTACTACCCAAAAACCAGAAAGCAAGTGTCGGCGAGGGTGTGGGGAAATTGGCAGGAAAGTAAATGGTGCGGCCACCCTGGGACACAGTCTGGGGGCCCCCCGCCGAAATTACACGTGGAACCACCATCAGATCCAGGAACTCCACTTCTGGGAGAAGAATCGAAAGCAGGGGCTGAAGAGATGTTTGCACACCCACATCCACGGCAGTGTGATTCATGGGAACCGAAAGGTGGAAGCACCCCAAAGAGTCCATCACAGATGAACAGGTAACAGAATGTGGTCCATCCATCCAATGGAAGGAATCCTGACACCTGCTACCGACAACGTGGATGATCTCTGAGGACATTAAGCTACATGATATAAGCCAGACACAGAAAGGTGAATAATGCAGGATTCCATGTATATGAGATCCCCAGAGTTGCCAAATCCATGAAGATAAGAGCAGGTGGTGGTGCCGGGGGGCTGGGGGAGGGGATGGTGTGTGATGGGGACAGGGTCCCAGTTTGAGACAATGAAGGGTTCTGGAGCCGGAGGGTGGTGATGGTTGTACAACAGTGTGAAAGGGCTTATGACTCTTAAGAATGGTTAAAACAGTCCATTTTATGTTATATATTTTAACAACAACAAATTCAAGCCACAGGCAAATCGAGGTACACAGGAAGACTCCTTGTTATCCTGCGAGCAAGGAGGCAACAGGAGTTGGGGCTCAGCTGCGTCACCATTACCCGCTCCCTGAGACCTGGGGCCACAGGGGATGCAAGCTATCACCACCTGGCAGGTTGGGGAAAGAAGCTGGAGCAAATGTTGCTGTGCATGAGAATCGCCCCAGGGAGAAAGGGAAAATCCCGATGCTCAGGCCACATCCCCGGCGCTCAAAACAGACCTGCCAGGGGAGGGACCCAAGCACTGGTAGTTTTTTAAACTCCCCAGGTGATTGCAGTGTGCAAGCGAGGCTGCAGGAAGAGAGAGGGGACAGTGCCAGGTGTCCCACAACAGGGACACCATAGGACCCCGGGACCACAAAAGGAACACCCAGCTCAGCACAGACAGCAAAGAGGCTTCAACTCCCACGCGAAGTCCAGGGCTGGTCGTGGCTGCCGGGGGTGTGTGCCGTGAGTTTAGGCATGGCAGGAAAGGAGGGCATGACGATTGGTCGTGTCTGCTATGGGTACAGGGCAGGCAGGAGGCAGCCATCCCTGGCTTGAGAGTTACCCAACGCTTTCACTTCCCTCCTCCTGCATGAGCATCGCCGCAAAGTGAGCAGGGATGAGAGTATGACTGGCATTTTATACAGGGATTCACAGAAGTTAAGCCACAGGCTAGGAAGTGGTTGCAGCTGAGAAGGGGACCCCAGACCTTCTGACTCCTGGTCTATTCTTTGTACCGCACTCACTTCCCCTTTCAGGCCTGTCTGTGGTTCTGCCATCAGTCTTTTACACTATAGTATAAAGTATCTGGGCATCCTCTCCAGGATGGAGAATCTGGAGGCAAAGAAGGGAAGGGACAGAGCCCTGTCCCAGCTCCTAAAATCACTGCCTCATTGGCCAGTGGTCAGAGCAACCCTGGCCGTAAGTGCCCCCCCCACCCCGCCCAAGCCCCGGCTTTGTCAGTCCCCTCCCACCTTGGGAAGTCTAACACCAAGACTCGCAGATCTCACGCGCCAGGGCAAAACCCTGGCCGACCCAGAGCACAAGAGACCATGCCAAGCCAAGAACAAAAAGGGGGGGACCTGCTTCTTTTGTTTCCTATCCCTGACTTAGACCCTGCAATTCTTCCCCAAGAAAGCTCTCCCCATGGCACACAGTCATCATGTCTCTAGGCCTTCCACCTGTCTTTTCTTCTGCTTAAAAATCCCTTTCCCTCTTCTATAGCTGGAGAACTCCTATTCAGCCTTCAAAGCCCAGGTCAAAAGGCCCCTCTGAAAAGCTTTCCTTGATCCTCACACCCCCATCTAGACTGGAGAGTAAACAGCTTTCTCTCAGCTGTAGGTCGAGGCACAAGCCATTGCTACTGTAGACCCCTTCTGTCTTTCTCTTCCCGGAGCACTTCTAGGCAGAGAGAGTAGCTCCTTCCTTTGGACTCCCACAATCGCCCTTGCAACCCCTACCATAACACAGGCAACATGCATTTGGGTGTTTCCGGGTCGGTCTTGGCCCCTAAGCTGCAAACAAGGGCCTGGCCCCGATTCATCTTCATCTTCCCGGTACCGATGCAGAGCCAGGCATGCAACAGGTAATGCCTGGCAACTACCTGAATAATCGATCATCTCAGAGTGTTTACGAAGTTCAGACTGGAGATATGTCAAGTTAGGAATAGTCCCGGCCTTTTAAGATCTTCCAAAAATTTTGGAGCAGACAGACTCCTGAGACGTGGGTCAATCCTGCCAGGATAAGAGGCTTGCCAAAGGTGGGCGCCTGGGTGGCTCAGTTGGTTAAGCGACTGCCTTTGGCTCAGGTCACGATCCTGGAGTCCCGGGATTGAGTCCCGCATCAGGCTCCCTGCTCAGCGGGGAGTCTGCTTCTCCCTCTGACCCTCCCCCCCTCATGTGCTCTCTCTCTCAAATAAATAAATAAAATCTTTAAAAAAAAAAAAAAAAAGAGGCTTGCCCAAGGTAGCGCGATCTAAGAGGCGGGGCGGGGAGCTGACCTGGAAAAGCAGAAGGTATGAAAGGGGACACCAGAGGAGAGACTGGGGAGAAGAGCGGGAAACACTATTTTTTTCTCTATATTTCTGCGTTGCATCACTGGCCACAATGTTCATTTACTACTTAATAATTTTTTTAAAAATCTAACAAAAACATCTTAAATACGGAAGTCCATGTTTGAAATCCATATTTGAGACCAGGTGTTCTCAAACCTGCTGCATAAGAGTTGGGGGAGAGCAGGGGGTGGTCACAACGAGAGTGCTGGGAATTACCCAAAATGCCCATCCAGGGCAGGGCGGAAAGAAACGGAGGGAGCCACACCACAGAACAGCAGACTGCATCGAGACAGGCCAACACAGCGGAACGCAGAACCCGGCAGGCGTCTCAGACACGGCGCTCGACCACAGTACCCGCTCTTCGGACCGATTTACATAAACTTCAAGAATCGGCAATAGGAGACTTTGATGATAAAAGCCAGAGCAGTGGGTACTCTTGGGAGTGGGGGACAGTGACAGGAGGGGGCACATGGGGGGTGTTTGGCAACTGGCCCTGTTTAGCATCTTGATCTGGGTGCTCGTTCCCCAGTGTGTCCCGGGTTCGAGCTGTAAGTGAAAGGCAGGCTCTCCTGTATAATTCAACAGAAGGTCCACAGAGCAGCTCCACGCTCCTGAGGGCTAGGTCTGGATGGGGTCTGAAAAGGGATGCTTTTGGGGGTGCCTGGCTGGCTTAGTGGGTGGACCATGCAACTCTTGATCTCAGGGTTGTGGGTTCAAGCCCCATATTGGGTGTAGAGACGACTTCAAAATAAAATCTTAAAAAAAAAAGGGGGGGGTGCTTTCTAAACCGTTTCTGCCCCAGGCAGGGCCAAACGAAGCTGGCTGACCTGCCAGGTCCCCACCACCTGGACCCCCAGCACATCCCAGCTGCTCACCTCCCCTCCTGCTCCGTCCCTGTCAGGCTGGAGGGGCCAGGCCCAGCCTCAGAGCTTCTGCAGTTTCTCCCTCTCCTCCCAGCCTGGGCCCAGGGCTGTAGCCCCCGGAGAGAAGCAGTCTTCCTCTCCCAGGAAAACTTCCGGATTGGGCCGTGCCTGGCAGCGGCGGCCCTGGGATCCCAAGACAGAGGACTAAAGAGATGTGCCCAGGCTTCCACACAAAGGGGGTCTGTCTGTCCCACAGAGACCAGGGCAGCCCAGGGCCAAGCTGGCCCTGGGCCCTGAGAGCCTCCCCTTCTCCAGCTTGGCCCCAGGATGCTTCTTTGTGTCCATTCATGAATTCAGGCTCCTCCTGGGTGCAGACAGCATCTTGGCTCAGGCTTTGGGAAACAGTTTTTGGGCCAGTGCCACCCCATAGTGGTCTCAATATCAAAATCCCAGGGGAGAGCGAGCCAGGAACAGGAAGGGGAAACTGAGGAAGGGGTGAGACTGGCCCCGGTGCCGGGTCCAGGGAACTCTGTCACGGTCTGTAGGAGGGAACACAGGCCACAGGGCATTGCTTCACGGGGCGGTCCCTGGGGACAGCGCCCCCTGGAGGTGTGTACCTGGTAGGACTGGTAGACCCCAGCCCCGCACCCTCCCTGTGGCTCCCTGGGGAACCTCCTCCCCTCTGGGATAATGAGAGTCCCCATCTCTAAAGCAGGGACCACCCCCGTCCCCTGCCTCACCGAAGTTGCTGGAAGACAGCAGGTGAGAGACCTTCTGAACCAGAAATCTTTGGGGGGGGGTGGGCACCTCTTCTGTCCTTGCAACAAGAGGCTGATGCAAGCCCACGCCCCACCCAAGCGTCCAAGAGTTAGTGCTCATGGCAGGCGGCCTCTGTCAGTGACACAGTGAGCTGAGGAGCGTGCCAGGCCTCTGTGCCCGGTGGGGTAACTCCGACGCATGCCCTACACCGTCCCCCAAGCAGAACCAACTTGCTTCTTAACAAACCCCTGGTGGCTGTGTGCCCATCCCTGTGCTCATTCCCCACTCTCTCGATGTCTCTTGGGATCACCTCCCAAACACACTGCCTGCCTTTGCGTCCTCGTCTCGGGGTCCGCTGCTGGGGAGACCCAAACTAAGGCAGATTCTCTGGGACTAAGACTTGGCCTCTCAGGATACCAGCCACAAGCCCCCGGGGCAAGCAAGCAACATCGCTTCTGAATGGCTCCAGTCCCATCTGGGGATGGGGCTGTGATACCAGAAGGCTTGTCTGTACAGCACTCCACAGTTCGCAAGGCTCGCTCACACCCCCTGGCTCCTCGGGGCGGCAGCTCACTGGGCCTGGGACCCACGTCTGCTCTGTTCACTGCAGTTTTCCCTGGTGCAGAGCCGGAAATGAATCTGAAGTCACTCCTCAGCCCCCCTCCAAAGCCCTCGGAATCTTGCAGGGTGGGCTTCTTAGCCCATTTTTCAGATGAGCAGATGAGGCTCATAAAGGTGGCCAGCAGAGTAGAGCCAGACCCTGACTCAGGGATGCTGGGGTGCAGGGGCTCCTCAGGGACCACCAAAACGCATGGCCCGCAGCCCCCCCCGACAAGGCCACCTGGCCTCCCTCCCAGCTTCCCATCTCTGCAGTCTTCCCCTCCCTGATGTCATGATGGGATTACAATCCAGGACATTTCCCGTGAGCTCACGGAAAACATCCTTCCCCTCACAGAGACGGCACCTGGAATGACCAGCCCTGCCAACGCAGTGCCACATGCCCTAGGCATAACCCAGCACCACCGATGGCCAACGGTCCAGAGCGCCATCCAGGGCCTGGTAGAGCCTCGGGAACTCCAACGCAGAGGGCCCTGGGATGTGCTGAAGCTGGACTTCGACCCAGCTCCATCCCCTACGTCCAGGATTCAGGCACCCGTTCCTGAGCATGGTGGCTGGCCGCTGGGAGATCTACATCTCTCCGGGGCCAAATGCACACACACATGTGCGCACACACGCACAGAGTGGATGCACCACCCCAGGGGTTCACAGAGCCCAAGACACCATCCACACATCCTAAGAATATCTACGCTACAAACCGACACATCCATTCCTTCCTCTGGAGGCTTTTCTTGGAAAGAAATGAACCGTGGTTTTCTCTTGGATAATAATGAAGATCCCACCACTTTGGTACACTAAGTGTAGAGAAATTTGGGGGGTTGCTGAGCAACTGGATATTCAAAAGGAGCCGAGGGGCCCCAAGATCAATCTTGACGTCACTGGAAATGGGACAGTCAGATGTCTCGCGCGCCCCCCCGACAGAGAGATGCACCTTGAAGTTTCTTGCCGAGAACGTGGATCCTGAACCTAATCGAGCCTCCACAGCCATGCTACTTAACACAGCACTAGCCACATGCGGTTAAGTAAATATACCTTCTCTAAAACTAGACAAAATGTACAATTCAAGCGCGTCCACAGCACTAGGGAATTATTGCCAATGCTGACAGGTGGGACAGCGGTGTAGGGATTGGAAAAAGTGTCCTCACCAGTTAGAGATGTGGACTGAAGCCATACCCTCGGGGAAAAAGCAGAGATGAAGCAACTTTGGCAAAATGTTAGTAACTGTTAAGTTCAGGCTATGGGGTGTCGGGTTCATTACTCTATTCTCTCTACTTTTATGAATGACAGTTTTCATCACGTGAGGACCAGAATATGTACACAATCTCAAAATACTCCTTCCCCCAAATGCCACCAATTACCAAAATAGACAATAATTTTTACAGACAGAAAAGCTGGAGGACATCAACGTGAGCAAGTGATCGAGGTTCACTGCCAGCTATGAGATGCCTAGAAGGACCAGCATCGCTTCCACCAAAAATGCAGAGCCTCAGTCTAACCCTGAGACCCCGAACTGAGCCCAGGGACCCCCACACTGGGGCAGCCTACAGAGCAACTGGCCTGGACACCTCAGAAACGCGGATGCCTGACAGGAAGATGGGAGATAAATTCTGGATTCGAGGAGGCTAAGGAAACAATGCAGGGCACCCCGAACCGGATCCTGGCAGCTGGGACAGTGACGGGGCAAACTAGTAAGGTTGGAATATGGACCCCATATGAAGTAATATCACATCAATGCTGAAGTTCCTCTTTTCCCCCCTCTTTCCCCTCGCATTTAATAAATGACCTACGTGTCACTGTTTTCAGCTAGGTTTTTTTTTTCATTGTGGTAAAACACTCTCAATGTAGAATTTATTGCCTTAACCATGTTTCAGGGTCCAGTTCAGGGGCGTTGAGCACATTCACACTGCTTTGCAGCCACCACCACCATCCGGCTCCATCCCCCCACACTGAGACTCTGTCCCCGCGACGCACGGACCCCCACCCCCTCCCAGCCCCCAGCACCACCATCTGCTCTCTGTCTCTGTGAGTCTGACGACTCTGGGGACCTCACAGAAGTGGACTCACACAACATTCGTCCTTTTGCTTAGCAGCTTTTTAACATCTGTCCTCAAAGTTCATGCCTGTTGCAGCAAGTATCAGAACTTCCTATTTAAGGCCGAGTCTCCTTTCTTAAATCTCATCTCATAAGGGAGTGCCTGGTACTACGTACACACGCACTGAAAGCTTTGGGGTCAAGGGGACAAGAAATTGGCAAGGAACGGTTCCGTTGTCAGGAGATGCAACAAGCATCAATCCTATACAACGGCACTCACTTTCCTTTTCGGCCACACCTTCCTCCTCTTGTTCCGTTGGGCTCAGGTGGAGCCACATCCCACCACCACCCAAGCCATGCCTGACTCCCAAACTCCACGCTCCAAAGGATCTAGCCTTGCCGTAGCCCTTCCCTTGACCCCGCCGATAGGTTCAAGGGTGGGCATGCCATCCAAGCCAGGACACAGACACTCGATTCCAGGACAGTGGTGATCCTGCCAGGAAAGAGAAACTCTCAGTCCACGAAGGCTGTGAGCAGTCCAGACAATGCAGCCACCAGAGGAAACAGAGCCCAGAGACAAAGAGAGACAGCCCGGGTCCTCTTTAAGACCCTGGATCCAGCTGTACCTGAACCCAGACACTACTGAACTTTTCAGTTCTGGACACAAACTCATTTCTTTCTTCTGGTGTTCCCTTCTTTCTCTTCCTTCTTCTCCTTCCTCTCCTTGTCCTCATCTTCCCTCTCTCTCCTCCTTGCTCTCCCTTCTCTCTCTCTCTGTTCCTCCTTCCCTCTCTCTCCTCTAAGCCAGTTCAAATTGAGGCCTTCGGTTATTTCTTACAACTGAGAGTACCTGATTAACCCTCAAGCCTGCCTGGCCCGGGTACCTGAGCAGAAACCATACCCATCTTTCCTGCACACTTGTCGACATCTCAATTTTGCATTCACTCACATGATATTATTAGGAAACCAAGTCCTCCCCTAAACTATGAGCTTCCGTATGTCTGGGATGGAGCCCGAGATTCCACATTTCTAACAAGCACTAGATGACACCAATGATACTGACTCACGGAGTATGCTGCGGAACGGGTTTAGAGGGTCTTGCTTTCGCCAACACCCACAAGCTAGCTTAAAGAAGCCTCGAGCACCTGGCTCACGGGGGATCCAGTGCTCATCACTGGCATAATCCAAGCTGTCACCCTAGCCATCCACTTTATGACTAACCCAGGCCCCAGGAAAGGACTTCTCCACATCTCTTGCAACTGGGTGGGCACTGAGCTCTAGAGGGGAAGGGTTTCCTTTTCATAAGAGGAGATTCAAACACACTTGCAAAAAAATCTGAATATTTCAGCTTTACTTACTTTATTTTACGTAAATACTTCTTGACTTTAAGTTTTATGCTTATTAATCTTCCTTTATATTTTGCCTTTCAAAAATTTAAGAAAGTTTTGGATACTCTAAAAAGAAGAGGGGTTTTTTTATTCAATTTTTTACATTTGGTTTAATTTATGTTTGTGGGATTTTTTTTTTAAGGTTTTATTTATATATTTGACAGAGAGAGACATAGCGAGAGAGGGAACACAAGCAGGGAGAGTGGGAGAGGGAGAAGCAGGCTTCCTGATGAGCAGGGATCCCGATGCGGGACTCGATCCCAGGATCCTGGGATCGTGACCTGAGCTGAAGGCAGACGCTTAAAGACTGAGCCACCCAGGCGCCCCTGTGGGATATTTTTAAAATTACGTTTTGCATTTTCATCCTTCAGACTAGTGCTCTCTGAGAGAAATTTCTTCAATGATCGAAATGTTGTAGGTCTGTGTTGTATGTACAATACGGTGGCCACCAGCCATACTCGGCTATTGAGCACCTGAATCTGGGCCCATGCAACTGAAGGGCTAGCTTTTTTACTTTATTTCACTTTAATGAATTTAGATTTGAATTTAAATAGCCACAGCCGGGGGCACCTGGGTGGCTCAGTTGGTTAAAGTGTCTGACTCTTGGTCTCAGCTCAAGTCTTGATCTCAGGGTTGTGAGTTCCAGCCCAGCGTTGGGCCCCACACTGGGCATGGAGCCGACTTAAAATTAATTAATTAATTAGCTAATTAATTAAATAGCCACAGGTGGCTCGTGCTAGTGTCCTGGATTGCACAACTCTAGATGATTACTAGAACCCAATTTAAGTGAAAATTTTGAATGGAAGTAACATAATTGATGATTTTGCTGCAACGAAGAGAAAAATAACTGGTATGAAATATATAGCAATTAATAAATTATGCATGCCTTTATCTTATTCCCCATCCAGGCACGGCTGGCCCAGCCACAAACGCCAAGGCTCATGTGGCCAGCCTTCAACCATCTGACGGCCACGGCTTTACCAGAATGTTCCATTTTTGTCATTATAGGAGTATATTTGCCAAGCAGGACAGAACCTGTTTTGTTGAAAAGCTTGTTAGCTAGATTTTTAACTTTAAATATTCAGACATATGGTGTGTGGGCTTCCCCCGGGACACTTGCTCCGGCCCTACACATGCTTGGGGCCTGTCCATGAATGAAGGAGGCCGCACAGAGGGTGTGCTGAGGGCCCTGCCTGGGGGCGGGCAACAGGGAAGACTCAGGGTTCCAGTCCCTGTGTCCAGCGGGGACCACCGTGCATGCGAGTTCCGGCCCTACTCCACAAACGTACCTGATCGCGAGGATCACTATCCCCGTGGTTGTGTGGGAGGCAGAAAAGCAAAGCACAGTCCAGGTGTGAACCTCACCGTGTGTTCCATGACCACAGGCAAACCAAGTAAGGATAAAAAATGGTACCTACTGCCCCAACCGCTAAGGGTCGGAGGGGATGGTGAATGGAAGGTTTGAGGCGTGAGGCCCGGCACGTGGTTCCTACTCCGTGAAGCCCGGAGCTGGCCTGCCCACGGCAGCCCGGCAAGACAGAGGCCCTGGAAGCCTCTCTTCAGCGCCCCTCCTCCGTGCCCAGAAGCCGGCTGGCATCACAGCAAGCCTTGCCAAGCCTGAAGGGGTCTCTGGCAGCCCCGTGGACCTTGAGAAACTTGCTTTTTCCAGAGTGCTTCAAGTCCTCTCTGGAAAGAGACTGTACATGACAATCATCACTTACAGAAATAACCACCACTTTGGAGCACCAACTGTATACCCTCACTGGATGCTTCTCATACATATCTTCATCCCCTGAAGAACAAAAAGAAAATGTCTACAAAACCCGTGACCTTCAGGATTTCTTGGCTGGAATAGGACTGGTCCTAAGCGGCCTTGAAGGGATGTCAGGAAGTAGGATGGGGACCTAAACCTACAGAAAGCCCACCAGGGCCACTGTATGCTTTGCCAAGCCCATGTCAGCCTCAGGCCCAAGGAGGATGCCATGGCGCAGTGACTAAGTGGCCCGCTCAAGAGAACCCAGCAAAAAGATGAGCAGAATCAGAACACAAGCTCCAAGCTCCTTCCGCTCCCCAGGGACACCGCGGTGGGAAGAGCTGGGCCCTGACCTCTGTGTGGCCTCAGGGGCAACTTCAAACCCGTGGCAGGAACGGCGCCATTCCTGGGGGCGCCCCAAGACCTGGTCCTTATAAACTGGGCATCAGAGGGAACTTGTGACCCACAGGACGTGGCTAATGCCCAGGATCGACAATGGATCAGATATGCGTCCACACAGAGAATTCTCCTGAATTCTCCTGCAGAGATGTCCCCCAGCAGAAGTGGGTTCCAGGAAGCAAGAGAAGCGTCTAAAAATGGGAAGTAATAAAATAAAGCAGGGTTCGATGATGAGATGGAAAATGAGGCACACATTAAACTCAGGTTGTGAATAATGGTTAAAGACAAGGGAGACAGCCTTGCCACAGGTCAAATTTTTTAAAAGATGAGCCATGCTAACTGTAGCTTCTCCACAGAGAAAGCACTGGAAGCAAACAGCACGTTTCACAGTGAAGATCTCAAGATGGCGGGATGCAGGGGGACCGTCGCTTTCATTTTTATACCTACTTCCCAGGATTTTAAAAATGTTGTCCAAGGAGCATAGGCTGCAGGTATAACCATAACGCTGCTTTATAAAGACCCCATTTAAAGTCAGATTAAAGCAAGAGCGCAGACCAATGTCTTCAGAGGTTAATTCGCTTGCTCAAAGTCACACAGCCACTAGTCATTCACCAGATCTGACTGGTACCTACTCAGATGACAGGTGCTGTTCTGGGCCCCAGGGAGGCAGCAATGGGCACAGACAGTGGGAAGACACTTCCCAGCCTCCCTTGTAGGGAGGTGTGGCCATGTGGGTAAGTCTACCCCTGGGGATTGGGAGCTGTCTTGTAGGGCATGGAAAATCCAGCTTGGTTTTCTTCCCAAGTCAATTAGAACACTGCCAAGACCCAGAAGCACCCTGTGTATCCCCACCGCCTCCCTAAGAGGTAGCCAGGGAGCTGATTTTGCAATAATCACCATGTTCTGGCTTTCCACATACTTTCTTCTGCATTCCTAAACAACAGTTGGTTTGCCTGTTTTTGAGCATTGAATGATTGGATTCATATTTTCCTTTGTGTTTGGCTATCACTCAACACGTCTATAAGATTGATCCATACTGTTGCCTAAAAGTGGAGGTTGCTCGCCTTGCAGGGTCTTATTCCATTATATGAATATACACCACTCTAGCAATGACGTTTGGGATGTCTCCAGGTCTAGCTTATCATGAACAACGCTGCTGAGAAAATTCTTGTCCATTTCCAATGATGCACATGTGCACAATATTCTCCAGGGTAGACACCCAATGAACATGAACAGCTTTTCATATGTTCACTGTTCATTTGTGTTCTCTTCTCTCTGTGTTCATCTGCAAAACGATTTGTATTTTTACACTTTCTATTCTCTTATTTGTCTTTTTCTTATTGTAGTTGTTTATACATCCTGGACGTTAATTATTTTGGTGGGTAAATGTGCTACAGATATGTCCTTCCAGTTCGTAGCTTGTCTTCTATTTTCTTCATGACATTTTTTTGATGAATAGAAATTCATAATTCTTGGGGCACCTGGGTGGCTCAGTCATTAAGCGTCTGCCTTCAGCTCAGGTCATGGTCCCAGGGTCCTGGGATCAAGCTCCGCATCGGGCTCCCTGCTCAGTGTGAAGCCTGCTTCTCCCTCTCCCACTTCCCCCTGCTTGTGTTCCCTCTCTCGCTGTGTCTCTCTCTATCAAATAAATAAAAAATCTTAAAAAAGAAAAAAAAAGAAAAGAAATTCATAATTCTTAATGCGGTCTGGTTTACCCATTTTTTCTTTAATGGTTTTAACTTTTTGTGCCTTCAGAAATCTTTACCTACCCTGAAATCCAAAAGATAGTCCTTTCTAGAATTTTCTAAAAGTTTCAAGTTGTATTCTTTTTTTATTTCACTTTTAAAATTTTTAATCCATCCAGAAATGCTTTTTCTGTATGGTGTGAGGTAGGGCTCCAGTTTCACTGTTTCCATCTGGATAACCAATGGTCTCAATACCATTTATTCAATAGACCATCGTTGCCTTGGCTGATAAGCAACACCACCTTTCTCAAAATCAAATGTCTTTATAAACATGAATCTGCTTCTGGCCTCTCTATTCTGTTCCACTGGCCAATTTGCCTAGCCCTGCACCAACACTACACAGTCTTTAATTCCTATAGCTTAATGATAGTATATTTCTTGATCTAGGCAAACCATTCAAAGGTTCTAGGTTAGAACCTGAAAGATGAGCTGGTCCAAACATCCACTGAAAAACAGAGGCTCTTGGGCGCCTGGGTGGCTCAGTTGGTTAAGCGGCTGCCTTCGGCTCAGGTCATGATCCCAGGGTCCTGGGATCGAGTCCCACATCAGGCTCCCTGCTCGGCGGGGAGTCTGCTTCTCCCTCTCCCTCTGCCTGTCTCTCTGCCTACTTGTTCTCTCTCTCTCTGTCAGATAAATAAATAAAATCTTAAAAAAAAAAAAAAAAAACCAGAGGCTCAAAGAGGGAAAACATCCTTTACAGTGTCACACAGCATTTAACTAAGAACACTGTTAGGGGCTGAATGGTTGTGTTCTCCCTCCTCCCCACAAAAAAAAAAAAAAATTCTATTTTGAAATCTAATTTCCAGCATGATGGCATTTGGAAGCGGGACTTTTAGGGCATAATTAGATCAGGGAGGTGGGGCCCTCATGAATGAGATTAGTGCCCTTCTAAGAAGAGGCCAGAGAGTAGCTCCTTCTCTTTCTGCCACATGAACATAAAACGAGACGTTTGTACTCTGTAACCCAAAAGATGGCCCTCACCAGAACCCAACCATGCTGGCACCCTCATCTCAGACCTCCAGCCTCCAGAACTATGAGAAATAATTTTCTATTGTTCATAAGCCACCCAGTCTATGGTACTTCCTTATAGTAGCCCAAACTGATTAAGACAAACGCCCATCTCTCGCCCTGGAAGATATTTGTGTGCTATTTAATATGGCAGCCACTGGGTACATGTGGCTATTGAGCATCTGAAATATAGCTAGTCCGAACCAAGATGGGCCATGGGTATAAAACACACAAACAGATCTCAAAGACTTGCAGTGAAAAGAGAATGTAAAGTATCTCATGAATAATTCATTTATAGTGATTATATGTTGAAACGACAACACTTTGCATATCAAGGATTAACTACAATATATTCCTAAAATTAATCTCACCATTTTTTACCTTTTTATGACAATGAGATAGAAAATCAGTCACACATTAAACTGAATAGCTACTAAAAAAGGTAGAACTAAGTATGTGGCTTGTGTGACATTTCTACTGGACAGCACGGGGTCACACTATTAAATTTGCTCAATCAGGAAGCCTTTATTAAGGACCTAACTTGTGGGCTGCACCACGGTAAGGGCCACACAATGAGGACAGGAACAGAAACAGTTCTAATCCATGTGCTCCTCTTCCTCACCGGACTCATCACCCATAGAAAGGAAAAAGCTCATGGTCCAGCCCCTGGCCCAGCTGGAGAGTTCTAACCCAGTTAGAGAGGGCAGCACCAGTGTCCAAATCTACAGATCATTCAGACCAACCCTCCTGTCCTTCCAAATCAACCAGCTGAGGTTGAGACACCTACTCAAGACCACACAGCAGGTGCAGGACAGGCGAAGGCCCATGGCACAGGGTTCAGAGCTCCTTTCCTGCATGTTTGCATCTGTGGCCTCAAGTCCCAGACTTTTCCCTTCCCTTCCAGCAAACCCTCCACCAACTTACAACTCACAATAGCATACAGGACCCCTGAGAACAAGCCTTTGAAAATCCAAGTGCCCATATCAGAGAGGACTCCATGGATTTGGACAGCCAGCCCCTCCCACCTTCCAGCCAAAAGAAAAACCCACAAGAACTCCCCCGTGTGTCCCCTTTCCCAGTGAGACTCCCCAACCTTATGAAGGAGACACGTACAACCCTGCCCCAGGAAATGGAGGGTGAGACTGAGCAGGTAAAGCTCTAGTCCTGCCACACACACACACACACACACACACACACACACCATGCCATGCTCAGCCTGGACATCTGTGATCAAGCTCTGCTGTTTGACCAGAGCTTGTGGAGACCTCATGGCGACAGGGACCCTCAGCAATTGTCAGGAGACAGTGAGCCACGTAGACGTGGATATCAAAAATGGTGCTAATCCGTCTCAAATTCACCCCCTGCCTACTCCACCCAGAAGCAGGAGACCTGAGGGGGAGGGCAAAAAGTCAGCAGGGCAGGCTGGGCGCCCCCTCAGCACCCAGGCAGGGGCAAAAGCCCACACTCCCAGAACAGCCTGTCCTCTCTCAAGACCTTTAGGGGCTGAGGGCAATTCGGGAAAGGGTTTTCCTGCCAGCTTTCAGGCAAGCAGACCCCACAAAATCTTAGAGAAACTTAATAACTATGAACCTCCCCATTTAATTCGTAATCAATGCAACAGGAGCTTGGCTTCCACTCGGCAGTCCCGTGGGAGTATCTGCCATCACCATCTTAGAAGAAACGGAGGCTCAGGGGTGACCACAAACCTCACACTGTGAAAAAACCAAGATGTACAAGCAGCTCTTCCTGGGTCCTAAACCTCAGTTTCCCCACCTAAAAAGAGCACTTAACTCATTCCTCCAGCTTGCCATGGGGGTGGTGAAGGCTGGGGGGGGGGGGTGGGGGGGGGAAAGGATTGGGGGGGTGACAGGAGCAGTGAGGGGAAGGCAAGGGCAGTGCAGGGGGTAGTGGGGGATAGTGGGGGAACACCGCTGGTGCGTGCTAACAACCTTTTATCGTTAACGCCGGATAAAAACTGAGCGATTACACTTTGCTCCGGGAGCCATGCAAAGTGCTTCACGGAGTCCGCAGGGATGGGGACGGTCATTATCCCCGTTTTGCAGACCTGGAAATTGAGGTTCCGGGAGGTGAAGCGACTCGCCTCAGGGCTCGCCGCCAGGAGAGGAGGCGCTGGGAACCCGCGCTACTCCCGGGTCCGGGGGCGCAAAGCTGGGCGCGGAGACTCTCACAAAGACCACGGAGTCTCCTTTCTGGTTTCTTCCGGCCGAGGTTAGGGTCCATTTATCAACTCGAATTCTCTGGGCGACGGGGGAGCGAGCCCGGCAGCGCAGAGCCGGGAGAGAGCCTTGAGAGCCTTGGCCGCCGCTCCCCGCGCGCCCCCTTCCGGCGCGCGCCCCCTCCCCTCCCCTCCTCCCCGCGCGCCCCCACCCTCACCTCGCATACTTCGTCTTCTGGAAGTCCAGGAGCCGGGGAGCGAACATCGCGGCGGTTCCATCAGCACCCAGCCCGGGGCTCCGACAACCGGCGCTAGGAGGGAGCGCGGGAGGGAGGGAGGGAGGCGCTGGGCGCGGGAGCAGCAGGTAGGCGGGCGCGGGGCGGGGGCCGGCCGGGGGGGGCGCGCGGAGCCCGAGCTGGAGCCGAGCCGAGCCGGAGCCCGAGATGCCGACGCCAAATCCCGAGCAGATGGGGGCGGGGGCGGGGCGGGGGGGCTCCGGGCCAATCGCCTTAGTCCCCGCGGCCTCGGCCCGCTCCCCGTGCCCGGCAGACCCCTCCTGCCCTCACCCGGGGGAGGAGGAGCGATAGGGAGGGCTGGGGGCTGCCGCTTGGAGCCCCTTCCCGCTCTCTGTCCCGGTGCGCACTCCGCCAGTAGTTTCCAGAGCGAGGTGACGGCCTGCTAGACGGAGCCCCGCTGTCCCCGCCGCCGGCGCTGGGCTGGAAAGGGAGCGGACCCACTTCTGGCGCGCCAGCCACTCAGGCCCCTGGCGTGGCCGGCCCGGGCAGTATACTTGTAGCTAGCGCTTCCCCCAAGGCCGGCGCCTCTTGCCACCCGAGCGCCTGCGAGGCGCGACGGCCCCAGGGGACCCGCCCGGGGATGGCCGCAGTCTCTGGGGAACTAATCCACTCCCAGAGGCCGTGACTCTGGGGACCCTCACGACCCGCAGACAGGGCCATGCGCATTTTATTGTCGGATGGCAACGTACCCAGGATCTGCCCACCCCGCTCTGATCTTCTACAAAATCCAGCTCTATCCTTTAGGAGACCTTGGCCCGGGTTATAGGCTATGGGAAACCACTTACGGGAGCGGATGACACCTTTGGGGACTGCGGGAGGCAGAACAGCCTTCAACATGAAAGGACAGGTGCCCAAATTGAAAGACACCTCCTCCCCACCACACACTTCTCTCCCTTCCCTTTGGTTCCCAAACCCCAGCTCCCTGCTATTTTAAATAACAAGGCTTTATTTGAGTTCCTACTACACATTCAGAAAATAATCCCACCCAGAGCAAAAGCGACCCCACGGAATTCACTTCTGTGCTCCCAAATGCTGGGCACAGGATGGGCACAGACAGATAGCTGGTGTTGGTGGGGACAAGAAGGGTTGCAGGTACACCCATTTGCAGGCTGAGGGGGGAGGGAGGACTGGAGGTAGGGACCAGAAAGGGGGTCTAGGGATGTTTATGAGGTCAAATCCACCAGGCCCTGCTGATGGATTAGAAGTGAAGGGTGACCCCTGGGCTTCTGGCTGGCCCTGCTGGGTGGGTAGTGATGACATTTGGGGGTGTGGAGGGAGGGGGAGGAGACCAGGGGAGGAGCAGCAGGGAGGTGAGGGAAGATGTGAGCTGGGTTTTGGCCAGGTGAGCTTGAGGTCAAGGTTGGCATGAGTGGAAGGCCGAGGGATAGAATGTGGTGGGCCAGAGGGTCCGGCAAGGCAGCCAGCCCACCCTGTGAGGAGGCAGAGCTGGAAGGTTCCTTGGAGCTGCAGGTTTTGAACTGCTCGTCTGGACCTCCCAGAGCTGCGACCTCCAGCATGAAAGCCACCAGCCTCCTGCATCTGTTTATTTCTATGTTAAATAAAATGAAATGCAATTTGAAATGCAGCTCTTGGGTCACACAAGCCACATTCAAGTACTCACCAGCTACATGTGACTAATGGCTGCCATGTCGGACCATTTCCAACACTACAGGAAGTCCTATGGGGCAGCGTGGCTCTAGAAGATCAGGGAGTCAACCAGTGGGTGGTGAGCAGCCGTTGGAAATGAAACAGAAAAGACATCCGTCCAGAGTACACGGGGCCAGGAGAGAGTAAGTCATGTTCAGGAAACTTTTGTTTCAGTTGTCCGTATACATTTTGGGTGAGGCTCATGGCTATAATGACCAGAGCCTCCTGTCCCCTCGATGGAGAAGGGAAAGAGGCTGAGAGGGACCAGGGGACCCTCCGAAGGTCACACAGCCAGAGGAGCTGTCCTGGAGCCCAGCTGCCCAGGCCCCGAGCTCTGGGCCTGCATTTCATGGCTTCTTCCCTGACCTTGACCTCCATCACCACTGTTGTGACCCCCTCCCCAGGCCTTATTGTCAGCCCCACTGGGACACACCTGTCCCCAGGTGCCAGCCATACCTCCTCCTCCACCCTCAACTTCAATTCCCAAAAAGGTCCCTGCTGGCTTTATAAAAGTGAAAGACCCCAGAGGCCTGACCTCCCCGTGACTCCCTCCTCCCAGGGAGTCCAGGGCAGGCCTGGGGCATCCATCGTTGTTGAGCACAGCTGCCCAGAGGCTGAGGGAAGCCACAGATGTGGAACCAGAATTCCCCAGGCTGCTGGCCCGCTGGCCTCCTCCCGGCCCCAGCCTGCTGTCGACCTTCCCCAGGTCTTGGCAGTGGGCTCAGCGGGGCCCTAGAGGAGACCCCTGAAGGGAAACACAAACCTAGAAATGGATTTTCTTTTTTTCCAAGAGCAAAAAAAGTTGGATAAGAAATAAGTTACTATTTTTACTGCTGGGATCCAGTTGTTATGGCAACTGAGGGCCTGACTCCTGTGTGGGAGTCAGGGTTAGACTGTGCGTGAAGGAGACGGGGTGGGCGCCAGGGGTGGGGGCAGCCACTGGAAAAGCCTTAGGCTCCTGACCCTGGGGCCTTCCCGGATCTGCCCACTCCCGGCTCTGTCCCCCCTGCCCCCCCCATGGCAGAAGTCCATCGGTGCCCACTTCACCGTGGCCAACAGTCCCTTTGGTGCAAGCCCACCTCCTGCTCGCTGTGCGGGCTCGGGCTGCCCCAGCCTTGTCGCCGAGCCTGTCCATCACCTCTCCTGGCAGGGGGTCATCATGCCCTGTCTCCAGATGCAACCCACAGCCCCTGCCACAGTGACCGCTCACGGTCACCTAAGCGATCAACCCCTCAACCGCTCCTGGCCAAAAGTCATCTTCCCTAGGGCTCTGCTGTTCTTTCTCTGAAGAGAGAGAAGGGCCCAGAAGGCCGCCCATACCACCCCCTGGACCAGGCTGGCCGTGGCTGGGAGCTCTGAAGGTGGCCTTCCCAGGATCCAAGGCTGCCCTCCACCACCAGATAGCTTTGTGCCCTGAACACAGGTGCTTCCCACTCAAGGCTCAGTTTCCCCACTTGTAAAGCACCCACCTTGCAGGATTACTGAAGGAACAAAGGCAGCCTGGGCCCAACGTTATCATTGAAAATGTGCTTCCCCCATCTGTAGCTACATGGTAGGAGGTGCTGTTCCTAATTTGTGGACGAGGAGCCTTGCTCAGGGAGGCTAGGTCCCAAAACAAGCCACACAGACCTACATCTGTCTGTCCCTGAAGTGTCTTGCACTATTGAATGTGCACTGATTAAGCACTTACTGTCTTCCTGGTTCTTTGGAGGGCAAATTGGCAAGCAGGGAGGGAGAGAAAGTCCCCCCCCCCCAACCACCCATGCTTTTCACCCCTTTCCCAGAGCCCTGGCTACATCACAGTCTCCTCTCACAAGGCCACCCTCTGCCATCTGTCCCCAGGACCCAATGCCCCCTTCTGACCTGACCTGATTTTCCTTCTCCCCCCGGGTAATTTCCAACATGGGCATCTACTATGTGCTTAGCAGTGTCTGGTAACAAAGTCCCGATTGTCTCAGCCTCTCCAGGCCACAAACCCTCCCTACCAGAGTAACTTTCTGAAACACAAGTCTGATTAAGTCCCTCTCCCTAAAATCCTTCAGTGGCTCCCCTTGCCTTCAGGATAGAGTCAGTATAAAACAGCCTCGCCCACGCCCCACACCCAGTAAATGAATCCAAACAAACTCCCCAAATGTGTATGGCTTTCTCATGCTCTGGGACTACACAGATGCTGTTACCTCTGCCTGGAAGGCCTTTTCTCCTCAGTTTGCCTGGCCGGTCTCTTGTTATTCTTCCAGACCCAGTTCAAAGATCTCCTTTGCAAGAGCTTTTAGGGAAATGGCTTCTCCTTCTCTTTGTGCCACCTTCGAACCAGCCCCAGGGCCCCACAGTATGTATCATCCTGTCAATGCCCATCAGCCAAAGACTGCGGGGAGGTTTATCAACTGGTTGTGAGAAGTCGGAGGGCCCACCATGGGGAACCGTAGTGGTCTCCTCCAGAAAGGGTTAGGAAGGACTCATGGCAGAATTCATACTTGCCTTAGATGCTTGGGGAAGTTCAAGGAAGTGGGGCTGTACTTTTTATTGGATACTATTAGGAAGCAGGACCAATTCTTGATGAGATAGCCTAATAAGTCTTCTCTAGAAAGGGGAAAGAGCAGGGGGAGGGTGGGGCTATGACTGACAAATCCGTGACGGTCATTTGTATTAGCCAGGAGAGTAGGGCTATTTGGTATTCTTGTGCTTTGCACAGGGACCTTAATTAGACGAGCTTTTGAGCTGGTTTTGGTCTCTGTCTCCCTGCACCAGGGTCACAGAGTGGCGTTGTCTGACTTGGGTGGATGGTTCATGTCGGGCAGTCCTCTGCTGTAAGATCAGCTTCCTGCCCAGCTTCTCCTAACCTGTGGGAACCACCACCATGGGCAGGGCCAGGTTCAAGGTAAACACCCACCCTGGGTAGGTAGACAATGAGTGGACAATAGGCAGCTGTCCCACGTAACTTTTCTGGCCTTGGCTTTGCCACCAGCCAGCCACATCTTCCTGGTGTGCAAAATGGGAAGAAGGATAATCACAGAGCCAGACAGGTGTTTCGCATGCATCAATCTCTTTTTCTGTCTCTCAACAGCTGCCCCAAGTCTGTGCTGCAGTGGAGGGGCGCTGTGGGAACATTGCTTCACTGACTTTGACCCAGGGGTGCTCACCTTTCAGCGTTTCTTGGGAAGCTTGCAACAATCCTGATGCCTGGGCCCCCCTCTCAGAGACCCTGGCTCAGGTGAGTACTTGTATGGTTCTACAGGTAACCTGGGTGATCCTGAAGTCCAGCCGGGTCCAGAGTGTAAGTCTGTCCCTGGTCTCCCTACCCCCTGAGGGGAGGCTCCCCATCCCAGATCTCACTGTCCACGCTCTCCTCCAAACACCACCCAACAGACCGCTATCTACATGACTGAGAGTGGAGTACACTCTACAGACAGGCAGGAAACATTTTTAAATCCTCCATCAGCCCCTTGCACCACTAGGGATATGACAGCAAACACATGGATAGCTCAGATATCCACATTGAAACTATCCTCAGGCACACAGCTACAAACTTGCCAATGTTACTCCTTTCAAGGTTCTCTCCAGGTTCTTGATGCTCTCCGTCACCCCCTATACCTTCAAATAGGACCTGATGCCGGGAACAAAGGCAAAGGAAAAAAAAATTAAATTTCCTTCCAACTTACAGCCCATTGACAGGCAGAGTGACCTTCCTCTAGAAACTGCCTCCATGTTAATACTTTGCTAAGGGCAAAAGACAATCTTAGCTTAACATTAGCCTGACCTCCAGGATCCTGTAATTCTCCTTTAACATATAAAAATTCCTTTGGAAATTTCCTTTATCTCTATCTCCTTCCCCAAGATTTTTGTTAGCAATCATCCTCCAAGCATGTGGCCCACTGATATACATCTGAAGGGTCTCATGGCTAGGGTTTTATTAGACAGTAATAAATACCTTTTTCCTAGCAACAGCTAGCCCCTCAAGGTCTTGGAAACCTTGCTTCCAAATTCCTTAGAGACTTACACTGTCCCTAACCCCCTGTCAACTTGAAATTATATAATAGGCCACTCCTCATGACCCCAGTACAGCTCTTCCTGCCCACAGGTCCTGTCCCCATGCTTTAATAAAACCACCTTTTTGCACCAAAGATGTCTCAAGAATTCTTTCTTGGGGCACCTGGGTGGCGCAGTCGGTTAAGCATCTGCCTTCGGCTCAGGTCATGATCCCAGGGTCCTGGGATCGAGCCCCACATCGGGCTCCCGGCTCTGGGGGAAGCCTGCTTCTCCCTCCCCCACTCCCCCTGCTTGTGTTCCCTCTCTCGCTGTGTCTATTAAATAAATAAATAAAATATTTTTTTAAAAAAGAATTCTTCCTTGACCATTCGCTCCCAAACTGCAATATTTCCTACATCAGTATCTATACCTATATTTTATCTATAATCTACTATACATGTGTGTATGTGTGTATATACATGTATGCATGTATATACACGCTTATAGCTTATACATACTTGTATATCTCAGATTTTATAACATATATTCCAGATTTTATTTGATATATGTTGTTAAATAACAAATGTTCACTCTAGTAAAGATATAATTGGTTTCACTAATCAATTCATGAATCGGGCAGCTTCCCTTCCAGCAGGCTGAGGGAAACTCCACTGGGCTGCAGGAAAGGAAAGGCTTTTAAAAACAGGGAGAAAATGGAAAAGGGACATAATTAGCAAAGAATGCATTATTTTAGACAAGTTTGCCCTCCTAAGGGGAACGGAAAGTGTCTAGCCATAAACTTCCTAGTGCTGACCAGGAAATTCCAGGTTAATGGGTTCAAGGGTACTTTCGGCGGGCGGGGATAGAGGGAGAAAACTGCAGTTAGGTTAGGTATTAAGTCCTGGTTTCCTGATGTGAGGCTCTTAACATAAATGACTCCATTTGGGGCCTGTGGCTGTCTTTCTTTCTTTCTTTTTTTTAATATTTTATTTATTTATTTGAGAGAGTCAAGCAGGGAGAGCAGCAGAGAGAGAAAGAGGGAGAAGCAGGCTCCCTGCTCAGCAGGGAGCCCAACGTGGGGCTCAATCCTAGGACCCTGAGATCATGACCTGAGCCGAAGGCAGACGCTTAACCGACTGAACCACCCAGGCACCCTTCTTTTTAACCATGTCTGTCTAACTGCCAGAGGGTTTGTCTGATCAGGATCCTCTGTCCCCTGTCATCGCTCAGAGCTGGGACTCTGACTGTCCGTTCTTTGTTCAGTCTACTGTGTGCCGGGCCCTGAGCCTCATGGAGCAGGATTTGTCCTGGTCACTGCTCAGCTGGGGAAGCCACGGCGGCCGGGGGGCAGCCTTTCCTCTTTTCTGGCTTTGCAGTCCCTGAGCCAGCTTCAGGTCTTTGCAAGAAGAAAAAAGAGCAGCTCCCAGGAACCAACTTGTTCCAGCTAGGGTTCCTGGGAAGCAGGCTCTAAGAGGAGATTAAGGCAAGGAGATTGATCAGGGGATTATTCTTGGGGTGGACAGCAGGGGCAAGGGGGACCTCCCATCCACCAGTCACTGGGTGCAGCTGCAACAAAGGGGCACAGGGTGGGCACGGCAATCCCCCAAGGGGCCTGACAGCTTGGAGGGTACCTCCTCATTCCTGGCAAGCGCCTCCTCTGACCAGGGACCTCCCTGTTCTGAACTGTCCCAGCCTCCCACCTCCTCCAAATGAATGCCCTTTTCCCATCTGCTCCACTCCTGCCTTAGCCAGGAATCCAAATCCTGAGCTTCCAAACCAGCAGAGATGAGAGCAGGAAGTGAACTGGGGAAGGAGGGGTGTGGGGGCCAGATCTTGGGTCATCTGCCCTCTGTCTTCCAGACACCTCATCTCAGCACTGCATCCCCAGGAGTTACCATCCAAATCCTGGAGGAGGAAAGCCTCCAAGTTACCTCTGCATTTGCAAAGTACCCAAGGGCACCATTCAAAGGACATTAGACCTGGAGACACGTCCATACAGGCTGAAGCCAAATTCAAATCCAGGCCCTCCATTGACTTGGGACCTCAGATTTAAAACAAAAACAACCAGGCAGGTAATATCAGTAATGATAACCTGAATTGTCATGAGAAGAATGAATACCAAACATTTTGCTAGAGGACGAGGTGACATCCCCCCAGGTGAGATTATTGGCTTCCGGCTTTTTATTTAAAAATTGTCCTGGGGCCGCAAGGGGAAAATATCATTTTCAAAATATTCACAAAAACTGGTGTGATGTGGTAAGTAGGTTTTAAAACTTTGCTTTGGTGTTATATGTACAAGAAACAAAACTTAATCGAATGTTAAAAAGAAAACTACAGGACCAAAATGGCGTCACTTTGGTTAAGGCCCTAAGTCAGTCAATCAAGACTTAGTACCTAATCCAACTGCAGTTTCAACCCCCCAGAAGCATAACCTTTAACAGGTCAACAAACAAGTTCCCCAGTCAGCTCTAGGAAATTTATGAATAGAACCCAACCATCCCCCTTAGAAGGGGGACCTTGCCTAAAACAATGGGTTCTTTGTTAATAATGTCCTCTATCTTTTTTAAAAGATTTTATTTATTTATTTGAGAGAGAGAGCACAAGCAGGGGGAGTGGGAGAGGGAGAAGCAGGCTTCCCGCGGAGCAGGGAGCCCGATGCGGGGCTCGATCCCAGGACCCTGGGATCATGACCTGAGCCGAAGGGAGAAGGTTTAATGACCGAGCCACCCAGGTGCCCCTGTATAGCAATTTTATAAAAAGGCCGTATCTTTGTACCTGCCATGGGTGTATATGCAGAAGAGGTAAAGATCAAGTATGTGGTGCTCGTAGGCCCAGTTGCTGCTATAATTAACAATTATAAGCTTCAACTAACATTAGTCACAGAAATGTTCAGTGTTTGAATTTCCAGGAGTAGAACACCTGCTCTGACCTTCAGCCCTTCTCTTACCAGGGTCTTTCTGACATGCCCCCGCCCTCGTCCACCCCTATCCAGTCTGCCCCACTCGCCCACCTCCTGATTACTAGACACCCCGGATGCCAGGTCCCCCAAGGGGATTCAAAGGCCAGGATCCAGCCTTGGAAGATCCCCTGGGGTCCGCTGTCCAGGCCTTGCTGACCTCTTGTGGCCAGAAGCAGAATTATCACATTATCACACATTAAAAATGACAAAACTGGGAGTTGGCTCAAACTGGGGGTGTCTGGCGGTGAGCATGGGCCTGCTTACCCACCGTCCCGCCCCGGGAGTATAAATTAGAGTAACCTTCTCAGCAATATGTGTCAATACCTAAAATGCACGGATCTTTGTCCCACTGACCCCAGCGCTGGAAATCACAGATGATATCTTCTTGCCAAAATGTATTTCTTCTAGTTCTAAGTCAAAGAGATAAGAGGAACATTCTCAATTATCCTTGTGTTGAGTGAAACCACAGGAAAGTAATCAGCCAAATCCAGAATGTGGGGTCGACTGCAGGACAACTGAGTGGGGAGACTCTCTTGATAAAAAAGAGACTTCCAGTCTCGTCGGCCAATATCATGTAGTGCCTGTAGTTTGGATCCTGGTGCAGAGGAACCGGTGGTAAAAAGACGTATAAGCAACAATCAGGGGAAACGGAGTCCTGACTGTGGAGTAGATATAAAGGGATGATTGTTCATTGGGTGAGGTGGGACAAAGGCATTGCTGCCATGTTAAAAAAAAGGGCGGGGCGGGGGGTCCTGACATGTATCCTGAAGTAGATGCAAGTGAAATGAAGTGGTATCTGGGATTTCCTTCTCAAATATTCCTAAAAGATGTCAAGGAATATAACTGAAACCAGAATAGCAAAATTTAGGCCGTTGTTGAAGCTGGTGTAAGGAAATTCATTGTGCTTTTCTCTCTGTTTTTAATATGTGTGAAACCATCCATAGTGGTGTTTTGTTTTGTTTTGTTTTCCTTTTTAAGTGCTAAAAGGGGAAGAGAAAAGACAGCTGGGTGGGGATGGTCAGGGATGTCATCAGCCTTGGTCCCCAGGGGTTCTGTTCAGGCCGAGACCTAAAGATGGGAGGCTGGAGTAGGGGGCAGATTATAGGCCAAGGGAACGTCTTCGAGGTGGGGAAGAGAGATAGGAAGAAGCAGGACGGGGCTGGGAGTGGGGGTAGAGGGAAGGGGGTCCCCAGTGAGATGGAAGAGGTGAGCAGAGTTTTCTCAGAACGGTGCTTGTAGACTGCGGTGAGGAAATGGGATTTTATTGGGAACTGGGATGGAGAGGGTGTCCATGATCCCATTGCCTTCTAGGATTCCTCTGAGCAGTGCTCCCAATGGGTTGAAAGGGGTTGAGGCTGGAAGCGTGGAAACCCAGAAGGAAGCCTTTTCTCATGGCAAGATCAGAGTTGATGGTGGCTCGAACATGGACGGGGATGGCTAGGGGGAGTGGTTGCTTCCTAACTATATTTGGGAGGTAGAATCTACACTGTTTATTGAGGATGTGGGGAGACTGAACATACAGATGTATGGTGGCCAGTCCACACATGAGGACCAAACTCTGACTTAAACCGCCTGTGGCAACCCGTCCGGGATGTCAGACCGCCTCCCGAGCCACCATCGGCCCCCAAATGCCAGACTTGATCCATAACTGACAGCTTCCTTCATTTCTGTCCCCACTTCCAACTTAGGACCAAGCAGAGAAGACCAAATATGCTCCCCTAACGTCACATAGCGAGCCACCTCCAAATTCTCCAGGGCGACGGCCTCCAGCTGGGCCACAGGAGCCTTCCCTCCATCACTGCCAAGTTCTCCCATCTTCCTGTGATGGTAAGAGAGAAGGTGTGACGTTGCCTGAAACAGTGAAAAAGCGGGGACACTCTAGATACCCATCAACTGAGCAAGGCTGTTTTAAATATGGGAGAACAGCCATACAGTGGAATCCCGTGCAACAGGTAGAAAAGAATGTGCTCAATCCCAAGGGCCTGGAAATGTCCCCGGGGTAAGCTGTTAAGTGAAAATGCAAGGTGTGGAGGTGGGACATTCATGATGTCGGAGGAAAGGATTCGCAAGCCCTCTCCCTGGCAAAGCAGCAATTCAGCGAGTGACACTATCCAAAAACAATCAGCAGAAAATCTGGTCCCCCCCCCCCCCCCCCCCCCCCCCCCCCGCAGCTCAGGTGAAGCGGCCCAGGGTCCTGCCCAGAGGGAGGATCCAGGATGAGGAGCTCAGCGGCTGCACCAGGGAGGACCGACTTCATGCAGAACCCAGAGTTGAAAACTCCAAGCCTGAAGGGAAATCTGGCAGATTCCCACAGCCCTCCTGGGATCCTGGACAGCTCTGGGAGCCAGGAAGAATGTACCGACTCCGGAGCCTTCAGAGTAGCTGTAAACGGGGTAAACGTGAAGGCATTCCTTCACGCTGCATCAAAACAGGTGGAAACTTCATTGGCACAAGGAGCTTACGCAAACTTCACACCTGCATTTACTGAACAGTTAGCTTCTGCTACTCGGTGGTCGCTCCTAGCAAGCCGGGGTTTCAAATGACATCCCAGTCAACCCTGGCCATCTGGAAGACGGTGCGCTGGCCCAGGGCTACACCCTCTCAGAGGAGACCATGGAAAGAACGCTGAGCTGCGAGTTTCTGGCTGAACATAAGGCAGAAACAAGTAAACTCTCTGAAGTGGATTAGCAGCTTCTATGCCACACACACAACAGTAACAGGCAAAAATCTAACTGGCCGAGGGGCGTATGCACGACCTTTAACCCATCAGTGGCTTAGCCGAACCCGGGGACGAACCAGGTTAAGAGGCAAAAAGAAGAGAAAAAAAAAAACCTGAGCGGGGATATCAGAGATTGTGGGACTGCTGGATTCGGGGTTGGGACTGAGTTCTCAGAATCAGTCCGACCAAGTCACTAAACAAATAAGCAAACTACAAACGTGATCCTCCTATAGATGCAGAAATGCTTTTGACGAAATCCAACCACATTTCAAGATAAAACTCAACTAACTAGGAATAGAAAGGGAACTTCATCCACATGATGAACTGACAAACTCTTGGATCAAATAAAGACACGCTTCAAAATGGAGCTTTTCTGCAAAAACTGGACCAAGCAGGTCAAACGGTGACCATTCTCTGGGGATGGGGCTTTTGGGGAGCTCCAAGCCCTTTCCGCCGCCTCCAGTGACTGCTAGGCTGCTTGTTGTTTTTTTTAAGATTTTGTTTATTTATTTGACAGAGAGACACAGCAAGAGAGGGAACACAAGCAGGGGGAGTGGGAGACGGAGAAGCAGGCTTCCCACCGAGCAGGGAGCCCGATGCGGGGCTCGATCCCAGGACCCTGGGATCATGACCTGAGCCGAAGGCAGACGCCTAACGACTGAGCCACCCAGGCGCCACCAAGGCTGCTTTTTTTATGCCTGTCACCGTCGCAAGGCTGCTGACTTTCAAGGCTACCAGGGAGCTTGGAGGGAGAGGTGGAATTAGGGAAAACTAAAAATGCCACGGATCTCACTGCTTTTACAGAGATTCGGCTGTTTTGCTTGTATAAATGCTTCTTAGAATGTTGCAATCCTTTACTTCATCTCCAGAGTTCCGAAGAAGTGGATTTGGATCATTTTTGCCAGTGTTCTCTTTGCTTTCACGGAGGGATGGCTCCATTCGTGCATCCAATCTCCATAGCACTCCCAAGAGAATTATTCTAGCCCTTGTTATTGTTGACGAAACGGATACTCAGAGAGATTGTGTGACTTACTTAAGGAGACACACCTCAAGAGAACCTGAACCCGGATTTGAACCTCAGAATGTCTGTCCGATTTCAGTGGTGTGCTTGCCCTGATCTCCCTCTCACTGCCTCACCTCCTGCAAGGTGCCCTCCATCACCCTTTCACTCAGTCCTCGGTTCCCTCCTCTCTGCCAGCTCTTCAACCCACGGGTTTATTTAGAAACTCGCCTGTGGGAGGATTGTTCATCTCTGAATGTGGCACACAGGAAGAATACTTGAGGAATGTTTTAAGCACCAACAGGTGATGGTTCTGCTCTACGGTTGAAAGGAGGAAGGGAAGCTCTTCTTCATGGGATTGGCATCAGGCTAGTTAGCTGGAGGGCTCCTGAAGTGATGATAGAAGGTCTCAAGCACCTTTCCTGCTCTACCTGTCATCAGGAATGTCAACTCATGCCGTCCCCAGGTGAGCTGGGACATGAGTTTGTGTTTCTGAGTCACACACAGGTCAAGCTCTCAGCTTTGGACATTACCATTTTTAAAAGTGTTATCCTGGTGTTCACATAGATGGTGGAATGGCCTCCTGAAGGTTTAGCCGTGGCCACACCCTGTGAGGTTGAGATGTCATTCTACAATATTCAGGACATGCCATCAACTGGGAGTAGAGGTGGTAGTGTTTCCTTGCAGATTACAACTAATAATCCACAGAAAAGTTTTTTGTTTCCATCCACACAGCCCTGAGTTCACTGGATTTTGAGATTCTAGTAGCAAAAGGACCCCTATTACTCCAGGGAACAGAGTCATGGTTCTGGTAAATTGGAAACAGAGTCTAACCCCTGCCATTTGGAGATCTTCATTGGCTGAACCAATGGAGAGAGAGAAGAAGTTATTGTCCTGGATGAAATAATAGATTCTGATGAATGAGGGGAAATTGGGTGGCTTTTCAAAATGAAGTGAAGGACTGTGTCTAGAACCCAGGGGATTTATTCAGACACCTCTTTACGGCCCACAGGAAACTGCCAACTGATAAAGACGGAACCACTAAAGACATTGCTCCTGGGCTACACCTTGACTTCACTGATTGGAGATGGACTCTATGGGCATCCACATATGTATATTTATACATTTACATATGTATATGCCCAACCACTAAAATCAGGACACAGGACAGTTCCCACACTCCAGCTGGCTCCCTCCTGACCCCCTCCCAACCAATCCCCCACCAGAGGAAACCACGACTCTGCCTATTTTTCACTTTATGTAGATGGACTCATACAGTATTATGTTCTTTTGTATCTTTTCACTCAATATTGTATTCATTCATGTGTGTATGGCCTTTTAACTGCTCTGTAGTATTCTTTTGTATGAATGTACCAAAATTTGCTTATTAATTCTGTTGTAGATGAACATTTGGGTTATTTCCAGTTTTGGATTATTAAGAAAAAGCAGGTAGGAGTGTTCCTATACCTGTCTTTTGGAGGGAAATATGCACTAATTACTATTAAGGATATGCCTAGAAGTGAAATGGCTGAATCATAGGGAATATGTATGTTTAACTTGAGTAAAGCCTGTCAAAAGTTTTCCAAAGTGATTCTAGCAATTTATTTTTTTAAAGGTTTTATATTTAAGTCATTTGTATTCTCTATGCCCAATGTGGGGCTCAAACTCAGAACCCTGAGATCCAGAGTCGCACGCCCTACCGACTGAGCCAGTCAGGCGCCCTGATTCTAAGAATTTAGACTTGTACTCACAGTGTATGAGAGTTCAAGTTGCCCCACAGTCACCATCTACAATTTGGGTTGCCAGTTATCTTAATTTTAGCCAATAGGGGATGTCAAAAGTTCAGAATAAAAAACGAAAATCAACAAATCACTGAAGTAATAATTAGAAAAAGTTTATTGTATACACATCAAAGAGACCGTTTGCAAACGAGGAGCACTCAAACCAGAACAGGGAGGGAGGCTCAGAGGTATATCTTTATGCAGCAGCTTCTATAGTGACTATTTACTCTTTACAATGATTGGTTATGATATTAGAATTTTCTTAAATGCACGGGAATTGGTTAGCAGTTACCTCCTATCAATTTGGGGAAACTACTTTGTTTCACTTATGATTTTCAGAGGCACCAGCAAGAAGTGACCCAGGTCGATTTAGCCTTGCTTGTCTTGCAAAATAAGCTAAATTCAGCTTTGCTTGTCTGACTAAACTGGTTTTGTCTACTCAGGGTATTTTCAAGTCTGGTCTCTGTTTTTTTTTTTTTTTTTTAAGATTTTATTTATTTATTTGCGAGAGAGAGAGAGAGAGAGAGAGAGAGAATGAGCAGGGGGAGGGGCAAAGGGAGAAGCAGACTCCCCACTAAGCAGGGAGCCCAATGCAGAACTTGACCCCAGGACCCTGAGATCATGACCTGAGTCAAAGGCAGACGCTTAACCAACCGAGCCACCCAGGTGTCCTAGTCCAGTTTCTGTTTCTATTTGATTTTAACAGGAAGATGCTTGTGGTATCTTATTTGCTTTTAATTTGCATTTCTTTGATGAATATTAATGATGATCACCTTCTCAGGTGCTCATTAGCCATTTTGCTATTTTGTGAAGTGCCTGTGCTCAAGTATTTTGCCCAGTAAAAAAATGAGTTGGTATTTTCCTTACTGATTTGTAGAAATTCTTTTAACATTCTGGAAAGACGTCCTTTGTCAAAATATGCATTGCAAATACATGTATTGCAAGTATATGTACCCCATTCTGAGGCTTGCCTTCTCAACGTCTCTTGATGGTCTCTTGATGAGCAGTTGTCCTTAATTTTGATGAAGATTAATGTTTTATGTTGTGGTTAGTACTTTTTTTCCCTTAAGATTTTATTTATTTATTTGAGAGAGAGAGAGAGAGCAAGAGCACAAGAAGGGGGAGCAGCAGAGGGAAAAGGAAAAGCAGGCTCCCTGATGCGGGGCTCAGTCCCAGGACCCTAGGACCATGACCTGGGCTGAAGGCAGACACCTAACCAACTGAGCCACTCAGACACCCCTGGTTAGTACTTTTTAAAGTACTTGTTTAGAATACTTACTTTATTTACCCCGAAGTCATGAAGGCATTCTCTCATGTTTTCTTCTAGAAGGCTTATTGTTTTACCATTCACATTTATGTCTACAATCCATCTCAAACTAGTTTGTGAGTTTGGTGTGAGGAGAGCCATGAGAAAAGACCCTTCTTTCCTCAACGATTTTCAATGCACTTTTGACTCTGTGGCTAGAATTAACTTCCCTACCCACAAATTTGATTGTGCCATTCTCCTGGCTAAGTATTTTCAATGGCAGCCCATTGTTCTTGGGATAATGTTCAGTCTCTTGCTTAATGTAGCTTAACAACATCCAGCTTGATTTAGCCACCTCCGATTTCACAAGTCAAATCTGTCTCGTGTTCATCGTCCCACTCAGAGCTCAGACACACTGAGCAGAGCATTCCCAGGACACGCTCTCATCTGTGGACCTTTGCAATACAGAATGCTTCCATCTCCTTGGGGTGGTTACCTACCGTTCAAATTTCAGATCTCCCCTCCTCCAGGAAGCCTTCTCTGACTGCACAGTCCCTGTCCCTTAAGTTTAGGTTGAGTGACCTCATTATATGCTCTCTTGTACCCCGACTTGTATTTGTGTTTAAGTATCTCCCCCACTGTAACTTCTCTAAGGGAAAGGAGGCCTATTTAGTTCACATGGAAGGTACTTCCTAAATATTATTGAATGTATGAATAAATGTAAGGTGGACTCCTCCGCGTGGGCCTTGGGGAAAGAAAGGGGTTTCAGTTCTCAGATCCAACACTCGGCTAATACGTTAGTATTTCTGAGCCTCAGTTTTTAAATCTGTAAAATGGGAATGCGATATTCTCTAAGTAGGGATGCTGTACATAAATATTTAGCGCAACGACTGGCAGGCACACGGCGGGCCCTTTTAATATTGATAAAATGATGGAGGGTACCGAGCGCCTACTCTTCCATGCGCATGCGCCGCCCTCGGTCCGTCAGCAAGCCCTGCCCGGCGCGCCCCCGCGCGTCCCCACGCGTGCGCGTGTTCGACCAGAACCCCAGGTCCGGGCCAGAGGTGAAGGGGCGGGACCTCCGCAATACGCTTGCGCCGTGGGGAGGCCGTGCCCCGAGGAGGCGGGACCGCGCAAGCGCGCAGGGTGCCCCGGCTCCGGAGCATAAACAAGAGCGGGCACGGGATGAGGCGGCGGTTGATCCCCGGGCAGCCAGCTGCGGCCAGCGAGGCGGCGAGCGGGGCCCGGCGCCGACCCTGAGCGCACCCGACACGCCCCCCCGCGCGCGAGCCCCCGGCCGGGCCCGCCCGCCGCGCGCCCATCATGAACCTGGCGAGTCAGAGCGGCGAGGCCGGCGCCGGCCAGCTGCTCTTCGCCAACTTCAACCAGGACAACACGTAAGGCCGGGCGGGGATCGGGGGTCCGGGTCCGGGGGCCGAGGGCCAAGGCCCGGGGCCGGGGCGGGCGGGAGCCCGAGGCCGGGGCCGGGGCCGGGCCCGAGGTCGGGCCTGGACGTTCGGGTGGAGGCCGGGGCGGGCGGGGGCGCCCTCGGGGGGCGGGCCCGGAGCGTGGAGGGAGGGGCGCTCTCCTCGCGGACCCTCCGGGCGCTGCGCTGGAGCTGCGATCTCTGAGCCGGGAAAGTGAGGGAGGTAGGGAGGCGTTTCACCCACTCGCCGAAAGGTTGCTTTACCTTTTGGGGCCTCCCTTCTCACGAAGTTGGGGCAGAACTTTGTGCCTTGACCTGTTGTCTCAGCCGCTTCCGGAGCGGCGAGAGTGCGTTTCCTCCTTGTATCCCACCTCCCCTTCTTCGTCAGCCCTCTTCCTCCACCCTTTCCCCTCTTCAGGCCCTTCTAGTCTCCTCCTCATCTTAGGGCCTCATTCCCTTCTTTCCTTTTCTTCTTGTCTCCCTGTTCTTTTTTTAGGTAGCTTTGATGTTCTGCCCGAGCAAGAAACAGATTTAGCCATAGTCCTGGCCTCTGATCTGGGGAGAAACTGAGCCAAGGGGGACCTGAGGAGTCTGGGGCCATCCTTAGGGGAAGAGAGGCCACTGATGCCGACCCGTGGATTTGGAACGCTGTTTGTCCAAACCCATGTGGGTTTGAAGCTGATTCTTCAGAGGCTGTCTGGGTGACCTGTGAGGATAGTTAATAGATGAAGTTTCTGGGGAAGGAAGGAAGGAGTTCTGGAACTGGAAGGGAGGAGAGCCATCTTGGGAAGTGAGTAAGAGGAAGTGATGTAAGTGAGGAGGAATGGGTCATTGGCTTCATAGTAAGTATTGTTGGTTGAGTTGTTACTGGCTGAATGGAATCAGCAAAGTAGAAGAAACTTTTTTTTTGTAATGAAAAGTTAATTGTGGAACAGCAAGCAGCAGGTGCTCAGCAGGGCCTCCCCAGAATCGTGAGGTTAGTGCAGATGGTCCGGCAGGGGGACCACACAGAGGGTGGGAAGGAAGCCCATCTCCTGCTCCAACAGCAGATGAGGAACCTGAAGTTCACAAAGGTCCAGAGCTGCACCTGGATATTCCAGGTGGCCAATAGTGGAGTGGGGACAGGACTGACTTCTCTTCCAGTGATCTTCCCACCCTGCCCCACTGTCTTTTCTACCTAAAAGGTAGGATTTTGAGGACAGCGAATTTAGAAATCGTACTGTAGCAGTCTTTAAAGATTAAAACTACCACATACATAAGCATACTGTGTGACCAAAAACCAGTACAACAGAAACATCTTGGACAACCTGTTGCACGTGGTTGTAATTGGGATAGACTATATTATATTCATCCAAGAAGCGAGTAGAGCACTTCAAACCATCTGTGATTTGGTTTTTAAGCCCTTAGTATTTTGAGATCGGTAAGAAATGATAGCTTTGTGGTTATTTTTATGTCTTGTATAAATTAGAGAATTTTCAAAACATTTTCTACCTTTTTTTTCCCAGTTTCTAACTACCCATTATTTATATTGAAATATGACAATGTGTTCTCTTTTGCTGTTATTTCAAATGGGCTACCAAATTCCATATATAATAGAATATATCAACCTGGCTTGAAATTAGACCTTTTCACACTTGGAAATCGTGCTTCCCCGCTCCTCAGTGGGTCCTGAAGTTCAAGAGATTTCTGTGTCATAATTTGGACTTGCCAGAGACCTTGATATAGTATGAACATAAATTGTTAAGAAAGAGTAAGTTAGGTTTATACTGGAAGTTTATCAATTAAAATGACTGTAATTTGTCTTAAATACATGAGCTCCTGAGGAAAGGCTGCACAATTTACCCCTTTGCCTCCCTTACCTGTCTCCAGAAACTCTTTATAGAGGAACACAGTTTTTCACAAGACAAAGGTTATTGGTCTGGGATCCACATTCACTGTCTTGAGTGAGAAAATCTGGAAGCCATTTCACTTAATAGAATATGTGTATGTTACACAGGAATGCTTAAAGAATATTCCTTGGCAGGCTGTATCTGTCCTGCCTTTTTGTCCTGGCAATGTGGCTTCAAATATTGTCCTCATTTTTCTAGGATTCTTTTCCTGAAAGCATGACTAAGTTTTGTTTTCTACCGTTTGTTTGATTTCTTTTCTTTTCTTTTCTTTTTTTAAGCAAGAGCAGTGAAAGAGGCACCAGGAACAGCTGATCTCAGTCACCTACTGAGTGGCTAGTTCCAATCCTAGTTTCTGAAAGTAACAGTTTGGAAGGTTTATTTTGGAGGAATTTTTGGCTTTTGAAATTGAAGTTAAACTAATAAGTGGTAGAGTATCGCTTAAATGAAAATGTCAAGGACTGAAGTCCTCCACTGGATGTCGCTCAGCTTGTGGGAAGCCTGTGATTTGGCAATGTCTGTTTTAAAATACATCTCCAAAAGGGGTAGACGAAAGAGAGGGACTTGATTTTCCAAGTCTTCCATTTGTAGCATTGATGTTGTTAGTGTCCAGAAAAGTTATGGAGACGCTTGTTTAACAGATTCTTCTAGGTTACAGATATTATTTTGGGAAGGTCACTTCTCTCCACTTTCTCCTCATCAGTAAATTGAGAGGCTTGATTGTGGATAGGTTTTAAGGATCCCTCAACCTTAAAGTTTTAGGTCATTCTGCCTGCTGGGTAGAGGGCGTGTTGGAGGAGGGCAGGACAGTCACCCAGGAGGATATTGTCCAACAGCAGTGGCCTGTGGAGAGCAGACTGGTCAGCCATCGGGACTTGGTGTGACCCGTGGGCCGGAGGTGTTGCGGGGAAGTTAAGGTTACTCCCAAATCTCTAGTTTGGGTTCAGAGTGAACAGTGATTGCATTATGGGGAAAAGATTAGAGAAGGATTTGGTTTGGGGGCAAAGGATAAAATCTTGCTTTGGCTCCTGTGGAGTTTTCAAGGCTGTAGGTGGAGACCCAGGGCTGAAATGCTGTGAGCCAAGGGAAGGGGCCTGCTGGGGCCTTGAGCTTACTGGCTAGAGCCCTGGGGTCTACCAGGTCTCGGCAGTTCCCATTGTTTCCTTTTTATGGGTGTGGACCGATGCCGCTTAACCCTCTAATCAAGTAAGAAGATAATGGAAAGGGAAAGCCTTTCGGGACTAATTATTGATAAGAAGGCAGAGAAAAGAAAAAGGAGTTAAGAAAAAGATCTGATTCACATTTGAGGGTTTTTTTGGTTGTTGTTTTAGTGAGAATCCCTGTCTTTTAGATACTGAACAGTCAAGTTTAATTCCGCGACAGGCTTGCAGTCAAAGACGGTGGGTCAGACCCAAATGTTTGTTTTAGCCCCTCCCAAAACCCTCCTGTCAACCAATAAAATACCAGAAGATACTGTAAAAGGTTGAAACCCATTGGATAGGGAGAATAAGGAAGGAGTCACTGGCAGCAACATTTTGGAAGCTAGCAAGGAGTACAGGAAAGTGGATCCCGAGTCTCTAGTGGAGAAAGCAGAGAGCCAGCCTAGTTTAAACTGCAGAATCCCCAGAAGGCTCAGGACTGGCAGTCGAATAAAGGGGGACGGGATGAAAATGAAGAGGATTGGCCCAAAGCATGTTCCAGAAGCACTCCCTCTCCCATCCTGGCCAAGGACTTGGACTTTGTCTCCAGGGTATATAACAGGGTCTCTGGATTTTGACAGCAGGCGCAGCGGAAGGCAGCGGTATAGTAGGGAAATAGGCTTGAGTAAATCTGTCCTTTATTATAGTGAGCTGGGTTTTCCCTTTGTCAATAAAAGATCTCACTGTGTTACCTTAAAAAAAACTACACAAACATTTATTGGGGAATAACATTATTTAATAAGGGAATCTCAAGCTTATCTGTTACTCTGCCTCTCCCATTAATATGTCTGCCATTGTATGGTTAGGCAAATCATGAGAAATTATTAAAAGCAGGATCAGTCCTCAAAGAGAGATGTATGAACCTCATTGCTGGTGTTACCACCCTTTAAAAACACCTACTTTTATTGATAAAGTATATATTCATATTATACCATAATACCTGTCAAAATAAATGAAATATTTTTGCTTACATTTCTTGCTGATTGAGGTTTTATAAACCGTGCAGTTAAAATTCTAGCTAAGGGGGCGCCTGGGTGGCTCAGTTGGTTGAGCGACTGCCTTCGGCTCAGGTCACGATCCTGGAATCCCGGGATCGAGCCCCGCATCGGGCTCCCTGCTCGGCGAGGAGCCTGCTTCTCCCTCTGACCCTCCCCCACTCATGTACTCTCTCTCTCTCTCTCTCTCATTCTCGCTCTCTCAAAATAAATAAATAATCTTTAAAAAAAAAAAAAAAAAAAAATTCTAGCTAAGTTGTTTAATACCCTAAACCAGTTTTGGTTTTGATGTTCTGTAAGAACATCAAAGTTCTGATGTTTGATCACCAAAGCCCAGTTTTGACAGATTCTCCTGTTAGGAGCACAGCATCAAAATCCAGGTTCTCATTAACTAGTTAAACTCATTAACTTTGCCCATGGAAGAAGCCCTCTCTTAAGTTTGTTTTATATATAAGGCCAATAAGTTTGGTAATTTGGTTCCTAAGTCAACAAGAAGTTTAGAATGGGAGAGGGGCTGTTAATGATGGGGGGAGGGTCACAAAGAAGTGACACCTGTCGGCAAAACAAAAGGTGGAAAATGTATTTAGAGGGCGCCTGGGTGGCTCAGTTGGTTAAGCGACTGCCTTCGGCTCAGGTCATGATCCTGGAGTCCCCGGATCGAGTCCCGCATCGGGCTCCCTGCTCGGTGGGGAGTCTGCTTCTCCCTCTGACCCTCCTCCTTCTCATGCTCTCTGTCTCTCATTCTCTCTCTCTCAAATAAATAAATAAAATCTTTAAAAAAAAAAAAGAAAAGAAAATGTATTTAGAAACTCAGCACTACAATCTGGCCATCTGAGGTCAGTACACAAAACCCTCAGCTCCTTGTTAGTGTCTGAGAGGGTCACTGTATTGTAATAGTAGGGTAAGTTTAATGATGGGAGTCCAGGAAAATGTTAAGAATTTCCCATCCCCTTGTGATAGAAACACAGGAAAGCATATAATACAAGAATGACTTTTTCATTTTCTAATCAGAAATGGCGGGGGGGGAAGGTATTGGTGCTTAAAATAGCAAATAGCAACCATTAGTTATCTGGAAAACATTTTCCCGAACACCAGCTTCCCAAAAGTTGTAGATTGCTGAGATTTTGTCTTATTTTTAGCTTTCCTGGATATTCTTCTATTTTTATTGGCTCCTTTATTGTTTTTCAAAATATTTACAGATAACAGTACCTAATTACTTCATTGACATAATTAATTCAGTATAGTGAAGTATTTTTGCCCCCAAAAATGGGCTGGTAGAAAGAGTTTTGTTTCTGTTTATACATCTAAGATGAACCAATTACAGCTTAAAAATTTAATAGTGCTTATAGCAGCTCCGTTCTTAGAATATATTTCTTCTGCATATGGGTGAAAGAGAGGTTGGAAAGCTCAAGTTTTTAATAGATGTAATGACCATTAGAGGGGCCCTAGTTTTTATCCTGGTGTGCAGATACTCCTGGTCTAGTCTTCTGGTTTGTCTTCTGCCTCCGCTTGTTTCCATGTCCTCCCAGACATTGAATCCACAACAGTCCCAGTAGCTGCTTCCTCGCATGTCCCACGCTTCCTGCTTTATTGGCTCATCTTCTGTTTCTCAAAGCTGTGCTTTCTTCTGTTTTTTCCTGTGGTCAGTCACGTTCCAGAGAGTAGTGATCGTCTGATGAGGAACACTTCATTCGTGTCCCACGGCCCCCATGCCGAGGGCCTGGAGAGCCCGCAAGGTCCCTTCAGGCCTCTTAGCAAACGCCACGGTGCTGAGTTGGGTGTGAGTGGCTTCACCTTTTCTTTGTAGGTCAGCTGTGTACAGATTCGAAGATAGCTTTTTGCTCCATTTTATTACCACCCCACTGCCCGGCCAGAGTGTAACATGGGTGATTGAGCTGCATGGCTGTGGCCTCGCGGAAAGGCAGAAGGGTGTCGTCATCCACTAGGCTGTAAATGTCTTTGTTTAAAGTTTGGAGTGCCGGCTAATTTAGCTTTTGGACTCTCACATAGATCAGATCACCTGAGAAACCCCACTTTGTTCTGAGGGGGT